>NC_135747.1:13719209-14020262 GCF_041903045.1 Epinephelus lanceolatus
CACAGAGGTACTGCCAAATGGTTAGATTTCATTAAAAATCAATTGTTTTGATAATTTATAAAACTAGTTATTTTCATATATGATCATGCTCAAGAATTCACACAAATTAAAATAAAATGAAAATGCATAATTTCAGAGACCAGTTACATTTAAACGTCACCACACCAATCAAGGCACATCATCAGGTAGACAAACATGTTTTGCCAACCCTGCACATGGTGAGGACATACGGCCCTTAATACATAACATTTGGATTCATAATTTATTTTGGTCATTACAACTTGCAATGACATAACACATATTTAGAGCCCAGTTTTGTTTTGTTTTTCACTATTTTTAGTCATGCTGTGTTTTGTTTTTCCATCATTTATTTGGAAAAGTGGTCTTTGGAAATTTGCTAAATAGCAGAAGTGGGCCTTGTGTTACAAAAGGTTGAGAAACCCTGATCTATTGTACAAAACTATGTTATAACTGAAATTCACTGTGGGAGTTAGTCATCTGTGGGTCAGCCCATAACCCAGGGGTTAGGTGGTTTGGGCAAGCTTGTTTAAGAAAAATATTGCAGGTTTCGGACAGGTGGGTTACTAAGTATCCAAGCAGAAGTTCCGAGTAAGTTATTAGTAACTTACAAAACATTGTGCTGTAGTCAACTTTCCACTTTATCGTGAGTGCTGCTGCGTTCAGCGCCCCCGATATCCCATTTCTGACCAGGAAAATATGTTGTAGTCTGAGATATTTAAATCTCTCTGGTCATAATGTCTGGTAACATATTCCCTTTGAGAAATCGTAAGCCTAATACAGTGTCCTAACAGCAAGCAAGCATGTCTGGATTTAAATATGCACTTCAGTTTAATCATGTAAACAAACCACAAAAGAGATCGGCTATGCGCCCAAGATCATACTTAAGACTTAACCCCCTAAAAGATGTGTGAGTACTTTATATTGTGATATTTACTGAAAATTACAACACATTCTCACTCCGACCTTGTTACATATTGACGTTTTGGTCATGGAATTTCCACGTCCACATATGATGTGCAAGGTACCCTGGGTGCGTTGGTTGTTGATGTTCTGGGACACCGTGTCTAGTTCTCTTCTTTCTAGATACAGTTCAATTTTCACAGGAAATGTAACGTTTAAAGTAAAAGTAAATGCACTACATTGGTACAACACTGCGAATTGATGTTCTTTTGCCTTCAACAACAAACAAACATGGTTGGGTATGGTCAACAAAACAAGTGGGTAGGTTTAAGCAACAAAAACACGTGGGTTGGTTTAGGATAAAAGAACAGGGATTGGCTGTAGAATCTTACGGGACGCAAACACCGCTCTCTCTGGTGAAAGCTGGTGTTTGTTGGACCTATCCAATCAATATATTGCAATATATGTTATTGCAATACTCAGCCTATCGCAAAACTTTTAAAATTGCAAAAATATTGTATTGTGACAAAAGAATCATTGTATCATATCGTAGGGCCTCTGGTAATTCCCATCCCTCAGAGACTGGCTCTCTTAACAGGCCGAGTTAGTGTAAGTTTTAAATAACCCTAACATGCACATCACTAGTGGGAGTCCTTGAGCTCAAACAACTGCTAGACGTCCTTAAAGCTCAAATTCAACAGTCTCATCAAAAACAACAAGTGGAAAGTAATGAAACTTGCTAATGGAAATGAAACTTACAAAAGATGGATAGCATTATCACACATCATTTGGCATATTAATGACATTTTGAAAACAACCTTGACAGATTATGTTTAAATGTCAAGCCTTGAAATGGATGCCTGGTACAGACTGTGCAACAAAGCATACATAGAGTCTACAATTCACAACTAAAGGAAGTTGAATCCATGATTAGCTGACAGCAGGAGGGAACTGGAAGTAATGCATAGGCTTCGGCGAACTGTAGGTACACACAATCCATCACCCACATGGTTTGTTATGTTAAGGCAAAATTACATTTGGACAAGTTACTGTGACAGCTCTAAGCCCTCTCACACTCGCATCTACAGTACCTCTACTGAACAGGCACTTGACTTGACATAAGACAGAAAGAGATGATGGAAGGGAGGGAAAGAGGGACCAGGACAGAGAGGAACAAAGGAAGAGAGGTAAAGAGAGGGAGACGTAGAAAAAGAAAGGTCATTCAGATTGGTCTATCCCAATGAACAGAAAGCAGACACAGACATCAGAGTTGGTTCTGCTGCCTGACATTACGCATACACTTCCTGTCTTTTCTTTTCTCTGCTTCTCTTCATTTGATTCTCTTTCATCCTCATCTCATTCTGCATCTAAGAGACAGTGCTGCCAACGTTTCAGCTGTCCTCATCTTGTTTTCAGCATTGTCCTGCAGAACATGCCCATCATATCCTGACCTTTATCTGCACTGTAATTCAAAGTTAACATCATTGCTGTTGTCTACAAAAACATATACAGTACGTCTCTACTCTGAAACTAAATGTAATATTCTGTACCTAATAAGCCAATATGTGATGTCAAATCATACTTTATTATTAGTTTCATTTTAGCCAACTATCCATCTCTCACTACTTAACTACCATCCTTCACCTACGTGACCTAGCAGTCAATCTCCACATCAAATTTCCGCCCCACTGAAGCTGTTTCTTGTCTAACATCAGTAGTGACATTGACCTGTTTATGCACTGACCTACAGGTTACATCTAAAAGGTAAAATCAGGGACTCCCCAAAGTACTTTTATTCCTTTCTAAACTCAGAGCAGTCCTTTGAAACAGCATTTAGACCATGTGTTACTAAACCTTGAAATGACCCAGAAGCAGAGTAGGGATTTCTGTTACAACTTCGCCTACATCCAAAATGCATTAGTGTGAAAAAAGTCAGAAGAGTATAAAGACCAACTTTGACGTTTTTACCATACAAATGTTGCTGGAGATTTGACTTCTTGATTAAAGCGTCCCAGCCTTGTTAACGACAGGGAAAGCACTGGAAATACTTGGAGTATTTAGTGTTTAAGAGCCAGCACAGGCAAAAGACACAGCAGTTGCGACTGCCAGCAAAAACATGGACTGGCTTGTCTTCATAAGCACAATACTTTGTCTAATTTGGAAGAGATTTTGTGATGAGCTGGCAAATGCTAGAGCCTGACTGATGTTAAAGTTATTGCTCATCTTCTAGAGAGCAGAGAGCTACCACAATATTACTTTGAGCACAGTACTGTGGCTAGGATGAATATAGTTTATACCACATGGTACAAGATGTGACAACTACCTGACTTGTACAATCTGTAAAATTCACAAATAGCGATCTAAGGTATTCACAAGTCGACTGCATTACGTGCTCAATCATGTTTTACATCTAAAAGTAAAATATATGTAAAGCAGTGAAGATGAGTCACCAAATAGGGTTGGGCAGCTGGACAGCTATATCTCCGCAGTTAGCTGAGCACACTGCCGGTTGGTTTTTGGGGTGATATTTTTGGGCAATTTTTGTTGTTTTATTTTGCTAATTTAATAGTCTGCCTCCAAAGAACGAGTGAGAGATGCCGCTTTGCAGGCAGAGCAATGGCTGAGAGAGATAGTGAGGAAAAACAGCATGTAGAGCCTGCATATTCTAACTTCTACCTCAGTGAATTAAGGGTTTATTTCAACCAAAGCGGAGTTGGCGATTATAAGTGCTGTAAGTGGAATGGCTAACCAAGCTGGTTTTGGTGACTTTTATTTTGTTTCTGCCAAGTTTGAAGTGTGTGTTTAACAATGAGTTAACTTAGTTTGGTGGAAGAATGCAACTTAAATTTAGAAGATATATGGCTGTTTTGGAGAGGGGGAGGGGCATATATATATATATATATATATATATATATATATATATATATATACACACACACACATATGGGCTTGTCGACAAAGAAGAGAAAACGCCACATGGTGGGGCACTACCAACATAAATATACAGTAAGTAAATGAAAAATGACTCACTGGACTTGAGGGCTGAGGAATTGACTTCAATCTCTCCTCCTGCGATTGGCTGGAAGACAGACAGCTCGGACTGGCAGAGGTCAGGGCTGGGGGCTAGGCTTGTGTTAGCCACACCCCTCTGCTGGGCTTCCTGTTCCTCATACACCGCCATCAGCTAGACAGAAAAGAAACCACACAAAATGTAGCTGTTAATTGTTTTATTTCTTCTACTCTTTTCATCCATTATGAACACAGTATTTGATCAGAGTGGAGCAGCAGGAATTCTGTTCAAAGAATTTTATATAACTCCACTCACAGTCACTCTAGGTTTTCTATTTGCAACTCCCTACTCGCTCTCCACTCACTGAAAATAAAGCCACTTCAATACACTCAATTCACTGCAATTCACCTACATTATAAAGTACAACACAAAGTAAAATTTAGAGGTGACACAAATGCATACAAAGTCAAGGGAAATATGCTAACAGAAGGCAATAGATTCAGATTAACCCTAAACGCAAAAGCAGTCAGACGTGTACTTTTTTTTTTTTTATAAAACTTGAGTAATATACAACAGATGTTTGATCACAGTTAGAAAATGCATATACAGGAGCTAAAGGAAAATCCTGAGATAAAAAGTTTCCAAGTAAAACTTTTCTGGCTTTTAGGGACCTTAAGAAAAACTACAATACACCCCGCTGGTCAAACCTTTCAAAAAAAGAAATCCACAACATTGTGTCATGTGTGGATTTGTTGGTACAGAGTTTCTGATTTACCTTGTGGATGAGGACGCTATAGAGGACGTCCAAGGAGCCCAGCATTCCTGCGACAGAGTGTGTGTCTACTGTTAAACAACTGCCTCCATTCGTGTCTCCCTTCTGCGTGTATGCGACGCCCTGCTAGCTCTAACTGTGTTATATAGTGGAATCCCCGTCTATTGAGTATTGCACTGAGTCTGCGTTTAGCCTAACATAGCACACAGCTTGTCAACACAGCGTTCTAGGGGCCTCCACGTAAAACCTGAATAGACGTGTGAGTGTGTATGTGTATCTATGTGTGCTTCGTGCCTATAGTGGCTAAGAGTAAAGAAAGAGGACTTTGCCAGTAAAGCCAGAGGCTTCCTGCTACACTGGAACCCACAAGTGTACAACATACGCTCTCACTGATTCAGACATATGCGCATATGCATGCATGCTACAAACAGGTACAAGTGTGCACACACATTCAGATATGAGTCACTGCATTGTGATTTGCTGGCTGGCTTTTCTGCACAAGAAAGCAAAAAAAAAAACAAAAAAAACAATGAAGCCAACATTATGAAAATGTAATTCTAAAGCCCAAAGTGATGCCAACATTTTTGACTAAAAGCTTACGCAGGTGCTGGTACAGAGGAGTCCAGCGAGGGTTTCGTTTTATTTCAAAGGTCAGACTGATGATTAAAGCAGATTTTCACTGGAAGTTTCTTTATTGGATTTTTGATAAATTAAGAACTGGAAAAGCACAGGAAAATAACTTTCTTTCTCACTCCTCCTCCTCAAAAAAATTAAAAATCTAGGGCACTTATGTCACTTCATGCCCCTGCAAGCTCTGTGGCACTTGTGTCAGGTGGAACTGAGTATTGAGGCACTTACAGAGTGCCCCAGAGATGACATTATTCTACAAGCCATAGCAGAAGTTAGCATCGTGCTGGTTCCTGTATCAAAAAGCCTACAGGATATAGGATTTTGGAATACTGCCAAAATAAGCTCTGTGGCAAACAAACATTCATGATGCTGGCACTAGGGTTGGGCGATATGTTAAAAATTTCCAACCGGCCAGCCCATCAACCGGCGGTTGCCGGCTTTGCGAGCCCACTCATGTCCAACATGGCACAGAAATATCTGTGCATACCGGCAACAAGCACACCATCAGAGAGGGTGTTTAGCACAGCTGGTAACATTGTTAACCATATGCGCACTTTGCTTAAGCCAGATAAAGTTAACATGCTCGTTTTCCTCTCCAAAAACATGTAAAACACTGTGTTTTTGAGTTAAAGACAGCGCAAAGGGACTTTTTTATTTTATGTGATTTTTGCACTTTATTTTTCCATTGTTCTTCGTTTAGCCTATATTTATTATTATTTGTATTTATTTATTCAAGCAATAAGCCTACGAGAGGCTTTTGGAACAGCTATAACAGCTTAAGTTTTTTTTGCCACGTCTGCAACGGCATTATTATAAAGACAGCGCAAAGGGAGTGGACATCATTATTTTATGTGATTGTGTGATTTTTTCACTTTATTTTTCCAATGTCCTTCGTTTATATTTACTTATTTGTTATCATAAGCTACTGTTACTGTGTAACTTTTGTGGACCGACCAACTGTTTATTCTGTTTGAATAAATTTACCTGTGCCTTATCTGTGGTCTTTAATGTCAAAATTATTGAATTGAAATTTTCCTGAAACACACAGCCTATAGGCTATACTCTTATTCATTAAAAAAAAAAAATCACCTTGAGATCTTTGCTGAGTAGCTAATAAGCTGTAAAGACGGGCTGAAGACGACTGTCCGACACCGTTTTAAAAAGAGTCTGACGGCTGCAAAAGGATGCATTCACTTAAAAATCAGCAAACAGGTGGGAGATAGGGATAACACACCTGTCCTACTATAACGATCGGGGTGCACACCTGCACATCTTTTTTGATGTAGTTCTCAAATATGGTTTATGAATTAACGTTACGGCCGGGTTCCACCGGCTGCAAATGTAAGCGTCACGTCAAGCGTCTTGTTCACCGTTTGCTGAGCCATGATAGTTAAAGCATTTTCCACCTAAGTTATTACATATATTTGAGTTATCTACAAGTTTACTGTAGCCTACTGTTTGTCATCTACTCGCTTTCAAATGTCTGCCACGGACATTTACACAATGTCACGGATAAACATGGGTAAATGCATGAAAAAAAATCATCATATATCATCTCTGATAATGGTTTATTCATTTAAAAACATATTGTGCTCGTTTAGCAGACTATTTCACGTAGTTTTTATCTGCTGGAGGGTCGTGTAGGGGAGCGTAGCACGACAAAAATAGAAGAGCATCCTAAAATAGAGAGTTGTCACGCGGCAGACGGGGGTTGTCGCGCCCCTCCCGTTGCCGGTGGAGCCGCTGTAATTGATTAACAGGGGGGCGAGCTGCTACGGGGCGAGCTGCTACGGGACTCGCGCTGCAGACATGTCGCACTGCTGACGTGCCCGGTGGAACCCGGCCGTAACTTTCAGCCATCACTGTTGTGTGAAAGACTCGTCGGAAATCAATGTGAAGCTGCCAGTTCCAAAACGCACACACTTTGAATTGTGCTCTACATAGTAATTATGGACTATATGTACCGAGTTGAATTCTGTGGAGACAGACCATTAATTTAGCAAAATAAAATGACAAAAATCGCCCAAAAAAATCGCCAAAAATGAAACCAACCGTGATGGACTCAGCCAATCGGCGATTGGCGATATATTCGTCCAATCGCCCAAGCCTAGCTGGCACGTTTTGTTCAGCAAGATATTTTTTACACAATCTTCATAGTCGCATGACCTAGCTGTTATGCCGTGTTTGGTGCAGCTTGGTGTGATGACGTTCTGTAGTTTAATTTCTCCACTTGTTAGCAGCCGCCTTTTGTAAGACACATAGAAGCTTCAAAGTTCACGAATGGGGTATTTACAGATGTAATTTATATTGTAGAACAAAACGTTAAAGTCTCAAGCTTGTATTAACCACAGACCTTATTTCAGGCATCTAACGGAATACCCATTCAAAAAATCCATTTACTTTAAGTGCAAAAATGCTAACTCATTTCAGGGTTTTACGACTCATTCCTGGGGCACTCTGAACATTAGTACATCACTTTGGACCAAAGCATTTACTAAATTAATTCATGGAAGTGTAAAAGCTCCATAGTGATACTGGGGGCCAATGCACAATGGGTGAAGTGGTACCTCTTTTAGTTTGTCTCCACCATTGATAAGATTTGCCACTGCCACTGATCAATATCCACTATCTGCTGGGCTGACTGACACTGTTTTTTAATCATTGTTTTTGACATGGTTATATAAATATCACAGATTCCAGCAGGTGGGTCAAAAAGTGACAAGGCAGCATCCCAAATAAGCTGGCATGTTAATAACTTACAGAAACATTGCATGCAATAGTCTACCTTCCACCTTGTCTTCCCCTCTTCACCAGTCTCTCAGAAAAACACAGTTGTCATGAACAGGGAAATTAGCTACACAGACTAAAACAGTTTTTTGTATCAGGCTGAAAACATGTTTATTTCTGCTGTACAGCGCCTCAGAAGCAAACCTCAAGTGGCCATTCAAAGAACTGCAGTTTTTGGCACTTTTTAGCCCCAGAGGTTGCTGCTTGGCGCTGCATTGCTCAGTTCTCGTGTCTGTGTCCATTTTAATCTTTTTTGTTTGTTTGTTTTTTAAAGATATTTTTGGGGCATTTTTGCCTTTATAGATAGGACAGTTAAGCATGAAAGGGGGAGAGAGAGAGAGAGAGGGGTAATGACATGCAGCAAAGGGCCACAGGCTGGAATAGAACCCAGGCCGCTGCGGCAACAGCCTTGTACATGGGGCGCCTGCTCTATCCACTGACGCCCCGTCCATTTTAATCTTGACAACTGTTCTACTAATTATGCAACTGCACCCCAACAACAATATCATTGTCCATCGCAGTGGACATAGTCCTATGCCAATTTGGCCGCCATTGCCCAACCCTAACTGAGATATTACTTACTTGCGAAAGGACACAAGCATTTTTTAATCATGTATGTCTCTGTTCAGATATACGTACTGTATGTGCCCTCTCTTTCCAGCATGACCTTCCCAGACAGAGAGCAGAATAATATCAAGTTATACAATATCGCACCTTTCTTTTCCTCTCATCATCCATACCTCACCAACTATTCAGCACAACCGATGCCTCTCAGTCTCTCACACATTCATGTTATGTCACACCCTCCTTTTCCATCTAACACATATCTTTCTCATCGTCTAGCTCTATCTTCCCTCCTGTAACAAACATCTTCTGACATAGTTTTTGCTTTTCCTTCCAACTTGCTTGTTGTTTACTGTCTTCTCCTTTTCTCTACACTCCTCATCTCCTACCCCCTCTTCTGTCTCGGCGCTAAATTTACACCTTTCCAGCATCAGTGTAAAACTTCGGTTTTGTTATGTAACCACAGCGCTTTTAAATTGGTGATGATTAGTTAGCATTTGTCACTTTTTTGCCAAGCTGCTTCAGTGCAAACCTTTTGCAAGTATTGTCCAGCAGCTAGCCGCAGGGATGGCAAAAAAAAAGAGACAAGAAAAAGAGAGGTGGGAGGATGTAAAAAGTGAACATATTTAATAAGAAATACCTTACATTCTTATCCATCTGTCTGTTAAAGAGATTGGAGCAAGACTAATAGCTTCCAGATAAATACACACACACAGAGGGGTGGCAGAGATTCTTAAAAAAAGAACATCTAAAAGAATGACAGGAAGAAAAATGGGTAGACAAACCCAACAGAGCCTTGCTGAGTCTCTTAAAAAGCAGAGGTGGAAAGAAAGGAAAGACAGCCAGACGATGAGAGATTAGGACTCTGCTTCTGTTCTCTTCAACAGGGGACTCAAAGACCTGCCAAACAAAATGACACTGCATCCTGAGCATGAGAGGGAGAGAGGGGTGAGAGAGACTGGAAGGTGAGACTGCATACATCGAAAGCACAGAGAGAAAAAGAGAGCAATGGCCATAGAGGATGTGGGAGACAGCAGCTGAGAAAGAATTATAATGATAGTAATGAGGAGGACTGACAGATGTGCTGTGATGTAAAATCCTTTGAGATGTCAGAGAGTAGGAGCAAAAAGCAAACCTGAAGCTTGAGACTGTCTGAGAGTGTCATCGTGTCAAATGTGAGTGCAACGATGTGTCCATTTTCAGTACAATGAAGAGTTACATGCTGCCAACTCTGCCTCCATTCCTCTTACACTACAACCCCTTTTCCCCTCAAGGTCAGTGCTATGTTGTACACTTACAACATGTTTCCAGGTACAGTACACACCAGATGTTTTTCAGCCTTCAAGTAATAAGTTAACTGTTACTTTCCGCAATAACACACTGCTACCAGTGTGCATCTGTGTCATGCTATTATATGTAACATTTAACCTTCTCATCAGCTATCCTGTCAACAACCTCGACAGACTCAAAGATAAAGATGCTAGTAAACTTCAGATTTTTTCTGTTTTTCAGTCTCAGCTTCCTGTCAAAACACACATTTTACTTTCATCATGTTACTGACAACCTCATGTACAAGAGCCTTCATCCATCTGTGAGCTGGAATACTTGAGCTCAAAAATGCATCTGAGCGAGAAATAAGGCTTCATTTTGTCTTCATTTGGGTTTGAGAAGCGGTGCAAAACAACTGCTGACTATGGCACAAACCATATGAAAGTGTTTTTGTTGTGTAATGCTGTTGTGATTCTCTCCTGCTCCTAGGGAGGTCAGAGATCAGGTTCAAGCACATAGCTGTAGCCAGCTGTATAGCCTAAGGCAGTCTTTCGGGTTAACTGCAGCTTGTTGTACATACTCACAGCATCACTCCAGTGGAACAAAATGTTATGCGATGAACTTATAGTGATGTGCTCCTTCCCTTGGGATTATACATGATGTTACATGTGATTTTATGTCAGAATAATTTTATAAAAACATACTACCACTGAGTCCAATATCAGACCAAAGTAAGCATATTTGGGACTTATCCATGACTCACTTTGGCTGTCAACTATATAATAATTTATTTAATTTATTCATTCATTCATTTTCCATAACCTTTTACCCTTTTAGGGGTCGCGGGGTCGGGCTGGAGTCTATCTCAGCTGTCACTGGGCAAGAGGCAGGGTACACCCTGGACAGGTCACCAGACTATCACAGGGCTGACACACAGAGACAGACAACCATTCACACTCACATTCACACCTACAGTGAATTTAGAGTCACCAATTAACCTGCATGTCTTTGGACTGTGGGAGGAAGCTGGAGTACCCAGAAAAAAAACCCACGCTGACACGGGGAGAACATGCAAACTCCACACGGAAAGGCTCCCCCACCTCAGGGTCCAAACCCCCCTTCCCAGTTCAAACCAGGAACCCACTTGCTGTGAGGCAATGCTAATCGCTGCCCCACTGTGCCACCATTTTGTTCAGCTTTAATTAAAAGTACATGGTAATCCAGAGGTTAAACTCTAAAGCTAGCTACATCTTTCCCCATAAGCTCTCTCTCCATCCCTTCTCTATTCCCTATATTAATCATTACGGTGTGGTCACTAGTGGGAGGTAACTTGGTCTGCGTTTGTGTTTGTGTGTGTTGGGCAACCTGGGTCAAACCTGGATCAATCAAGGGCTTGACCCAACAAGCCAAAATCAAACACTTCCACCCAGACACCAATACATGTATGTGTCACAATGATCTACTTTGTGAATTTTAAGTGTCTTAGTCTCAGCCACACTCATCTTCAGGACCCTCGCTAGAACCTTGTAAAATGGCCATCACCAATAACATAGCAAGTTCTATATGCAAAGATATGCAGCCCATTGGCATTGTTTTGGGTGAAGCTTTTCAGGATAACGACAGAGCTGAAGTTGCAATATGAAATTCAAAGTCACACATACACTGTGGTAGAATTTGTTCAAACGTAGCCTTTTGAAAATGGGACAGCCTTACTCTATCCAGGAGGGATATACACAACAATGTGGAAAAATTAACTTTCTAGCAGGCTTTGTGAACACTTATTTCGGAGCACATCGTCATCAACCTTTATTTATTTTGTCAGACAATGTAGTGATTTATTATAACATAATGATTTCTGACAACAAGAACTGAAAAAAATGTAAATGAGGACAACTATATTGTAAATTGAATGCAGCTGGATACAGTGGACATTGATGCACAGAACAAAGTTGTGGTGAGGGTTTTGTCAGATTGTGCAGCACAGGATTGACGGATGGAAAAGGGTTTGCAAAAAGTTGCTTTAAATTGAGGACAGTCACTTGCTGATTAACAGTGAGCATCACCACAGTGTGCAGACATGCCAATCCACCTGAAATCTCTCCTGTAAATGCACAGTGGGAAGCAGACTTTAGATTTCATTTTCTACAACAATTTAGTTCCTTGATATCAACAGGGGGGATAAAAACTACAACTGCCTCTTCAATTGGCGATCTGATTGCTAAATGGCACAAGCTTACTCTACACCCACATAAAAATTGTTGTTTTTTCCTAGAATGGCAAAGGTATGACCCACCCTTCCGTGCCTCACTGTCTCAACTCTTCATGCTTAAACTTAACCAACCCCACCAAAAGGGGGAGAGAAGTACTAGTAGGGCAGGACATGCCTTCGCTATTGAAAAAAAATTCAGTCACCCACAGAGATGTTTTTTTAATCATTCAGGCTGAACAGACCTAAGGTCAGGTTGCAGTTGGGTGGAGCTATGCTGGGAATGACTTGAGGTCACTAAACTTCACATACCAATAAAAATGAAAAAAATAAAATAAATAAATGTTACAAATTAAAAAAAATAAACAACAACAATCTTTTTTGCTGTAACAGGTGCTTCAGTACTGGAGAGGGAGTGAGATGTTAGTCAAGCACAGACTGTACACACCTACATCGCCTTGGGAAGAGTTCTAATTAGACCACCTGTGTGGATGCTTGGACCAAGAGTGTATGGAGGCTTCATAAGTACACCTGGGATACTGACATTGGATAATTTACTTGCCATTAACTTAACTTTAATTGTGACTAGTTTGTCATCAAAGATGAACAAAATGGGTCAGAGAGTGACACACGCAGTCAGCTAACACTACATTGTTTTTCTACGGACAGACTCATCATGCTGCCAGACTATCTGAACGGCAAAAAGTCATAATTCAATCACTATCCTTGTAAATATCAATTTTTAATTCACCAGAGAACTCAGTTAATTAACATTAATTGACTACAGCTGAAAAAATCTAAAAATGAGAAACCCGCTAACAGCAGTAACGGTGCCCTTGATTTTACGGGGGCAGGAAGACCACAAGCCCATTAAAATCTTTTATTTTTTATTTCTTTGCTCACTCACCAATAAACTGATATTTCAGTGGGCTGCAAATAGCATGTGCATGCTACTGTGTGTACTGCTCAGCATCTACGAAACTTTGTGCATGTGTGAGCAGAGTTGGCTACTTTCCTTTTATTAAAATTAAAACAGCACATGAAATTGAGGTAGGTTGATTTATAGCAGTTCAGGGTTTAAGTGCACAACATGGCATCAGTGCTCACACACACACACAGCCATCTTTTTTCACATCATACCCTTTATAATCGGGTCGATTAGGGCATGATTGATTAGTTGGGAGTGGATCGATAAAAGTGCTACAATCAGCCAAATGCATGAGCTTAGACACAGCTCAGAGACACCGCACACACACACACACTCTCTCCACCACATACACACACAAAAAGCAATCTTTAAATATGCTTAAGCTATCAGAACACCACTGAGCTTTGATTTCCACTCATAACCACTTACCATAAAAAAAAATCTATGATGTTTAAGTGTTTCATGCATGTGTGTGCTTTGGCATCTTATGCAGTCAGCAATATCTTTAGCAATGACCACTCCATCACTAGAGCCTTAACAACAGACTGAAGGGGTAAGGTGGCTACACATAGTGGCACCTGTCCGTCATATGAGGAATGTGTGTGAGTGCAGGTCTGTGTTTAGTCAGGACATGCTGCCTCATTCAGATTATGTTACAGGCTGAATACAGCTGGCTCAACTGGTTTTGGGTGCGACGCATAAGAGGACTCAGGGAAAGCAGGATGGTGTACTAAAATAATTTTCTATTTTCTCTCCACAAATATGCTAATTTACTGCCATCTGTGCTATTTCAGCTTCTTGTGTTGCTTTTTCATTAAAAAGAAATGTTATTAATGAACTGCAATGATCTGAATACCGCAATAAATTCAGGATAAGAAATGTGTCATCCAGGTTCAAAATCACAAAGCTCTTATTCTGATGCAACTGTTCCTCTTAAGAAAGAGACCAGGTTTGATCACTTAGTGAAACACACACACACTGACCGTGAATAGACTCACAGCACCACCTAGCTCTACACAATAGAAGCTGCATCTGAAGTGCATCTTGAACTACCAGATGACCCCCCCACTCCACGTCCCCGGCCCTTACTGTCAGTTATTGTGTTATTTGTGTGTTTCCTATCAAAACAAAAGACCTGTTTTCTGCCTGTGAGAGGCAAAGAAGGAGGAAGACAAAGTGCTACAATTACTTTGTTATTATCTGTCTGTATACCTGTCTCTCTCAAGAAAGCAAAGCTCAAAGAAAGAAAAGCTGTACGGGGAAATGCTCGATGCTTTGTAGTACATGCAGAATGTTTTAAACTCCATATTTACAATCTGTTTTAACTGTGGTGCTACATCCATTTCCCTCTCTGCCCTTTTGATGTAATGCCAAGGCTTAGTTCATGACATAATTTTCATGCAGCCCTTTGTAGTGCACCCATAAAAGAAGTCAGTACAGGGTTACTAATCTGGCAAGAGAAGGTCACTTGGGCAGGCATACAGGCCCTCTGTAAAGCCAGCATGAGTGCTAATTTTTTTAAAAAGCGTCGCACATTTCTGTGTGATGCCCATAAAAATAATTGTGCAGATCACAAAGAGAATTTGAATGAACCCCGAGGCAGGTCAGCTCTTCTATGCTAGGCTATGTACAAGTTGGCCTTTTCGTCTTTCATCAGCAAATATTCCTGCTTAGCCCTGTTTTCCCCTCTGGCTTCACTTTGCCTCCTCTCCTTTGCTTCCTCTCATTTCCCCTCCCTTCCCTTCCCTTTCCTCTTCTCCGGTTGCCTCCTCTCTTCATAATTCTGCTTCCTCTCATTTACCCGGCCTTCTTTTGCTGCTATGTCTCTCCTGCTTGTGGTGGTTCCTTACAAATCAGCTGATGTAAATCATCATGTTCCAGCACTTTGCTCTATCGGATACACCCACAACGCAACAAAGAGCTTATCGATTAACACATGAATCTGATACACCCATGCTCGCTCTCTCAGTCTCGATACTCTTAATCTCGCTATTTTATTCCTTCGTGTTTACTCTTTCCCCATCTCCCATTTTCTTGTTCTCTTCTCTTGTAATCTCTAAAAAGTCAAACATCAACAACAATGGATTTATGTACAGATAGGAAAACACATTTTACACAAGGGGATACATACACTGTAAAAGCATTCACATATACATTGCACAAAGGGACAGGGACAAAAAATTATTATCTCTCTCACACACGCACACACACACACACGCACTCTGACTGTGACCTCTCCGCTGCAATCGATCCATCGTCATGGTAATCCATAACCAGGATGGTGTTGTCTCCGTATGGAGAATATGGATGAATGAAATTCACCTGCTCAGCAGTTTCAAGTGTTTGTGTAGGTTAGTGTTCGTGTGTGTGCTGACCCTCTATTGATCTCCAGTCACCTTACCTCTCAGTAGAGCATGAGAAATCCAGACAAGACAGACAGGGAGAAAAAGACGAATGGGGGACAGAAATACTGCAAAGAATGAGAAACACAGACATTACGACAGTGAGAGAAAGAGAGAGACAGACATACAGTACAGACTGTTTACACAGACAGCAGACAGACAGCGAGATGAAAATACATACTGAGAGACATTATATATACATATTACTGAAAGACAGAGAAAGCAGAAATGATTTCAACTGTTACAAGTAGAGCATCCTCCCTCAGCACCAGCAGTGCAACTACTTGGTGACTTTGTGAACTTCACACAGGCAGAACTTCAGCGTCTGTCACACAGCCAAAATATAATGGCCTCTTCTGTTTACTCTGTTATGCAGATAGTGTGTGTAGTTGCCTGTGTCCATATTTGCATGATTGTGCATGAATGTCTGTCTCCTTGTATTCATACATGTTATGTATATGTATTCATGCTTGTGCATAAGGAAGAATGCATGAATGTAAGTGTCTGTGTGCGTGTGTTAGCCATCTACCACCGCCTCCCTGAGGCTGTGTGTAGACCACACTTGGCCATATGGAACCGCATTATGGAGACACACAGTGGCACAGATGGACACATTCTGTGCAGGCCATATTCTCAATGATCCACCAGTAGAGGTCTGAACGACAGCACTCATAAACCAGAGGGGCCTATTAACCAGAGGAGACTGCACAGGCTTCACCCACTGGGAAGAAGGGAGTAATTGTGTATCAAAGTGGATTTATTATTCACAAATTTGGGGGAAATGGTAAAAGGAAATGGGAGCTGGAATTATGCTCTTATGCTAATGAAAAGTTGTTGTTTTTTCCAATGGAAAAGCAAAACTGTCATAGAAGAAACTTAAGCCTAATAGGCGTTTTTGATACTTACTCTACCCTCATTGATTTATATGCAGTCAACAGAGTATTAGACACTAGAATTGTCCTGTCCAGTTTTTGGGCCCTGATTCTGATCTGAATCCTTTAATACAAAGTATCTGCCAAGATAGAGTCCAGACAAATACTTTTATATCTATATCAAAATGCTGACTGATGTATTGCAAAAACAGCTGAAGCCTACTAATTAGGCTGAATCCCAATACACCCCTTTCCCCTACCACTTAGCCCTGGGTAGGGTAAAGTGTAAGTGTAAAATTACCATAACCAGTATATTATTTTAGTTTAATGTTGTTTCAATGTGTTATAGTCCTTTTCTTTATAACATGCATAACAACAGAAATCACTAGCATGCCAGTGTCTTGGTAATTTACTAGCCAGCTAGCTAATGTTACAATGTTAATGCTATTTTGTACATAACAGTCCCACATTTTTGCACATATTTTGTTGAAAAATGACTCAAACAATTTCTCAATTATCAAACTTATTGCCAATATCCCATAATCAACTAACTGATTAAACAATGAGGGTTTTTTCAGTGCAAGTCAAGGGCAATGTCCCACACCATTGTAGTTCAGAACCCAATTATGTTCCAAACACACACAAAAAAAACCCTGTAATGGTGGATTTCAAATCTAAACCCATTTAGAAATCATTAGCTATTTATTTTCCTTTTTAGAGAAAATCTTCTAATAGAACTTCTAATAGTAAAAATGATTATAATTAGTCTTAACAGACAAAGATGAGTTTATTTATTTCCATGAACGGCATATCAATGAATAAATAAAGCACATTGCAAAATAAATTTTGTTTTGTATCTATCATCACAACTCAAAAGATCCTCAATTTTTTAAGTATCTTCAGATAACAGTATGTTTAAAACATCGTGAGATGAATACTCTGTGTACATTATTAATAGGATACGTTATAATCTTATTGTATCATTAGAAAATCAAATCAGAACAATATTTCCGTTTTCAAACAGTATTTCCCTATTCATTTTCTTGTGACATTTAGATCCCCATCCATTCCAACAGAATGAGTAAAAGCTATACATTTTCATATAATATTTTGACATGTATGAGTACTAGAGCATCTTGTGTTTACTTTAAACACAGTTTAAACACAAATTATGTAATTTAACTTTATGATAAATAAATTAAAATGTGTCTTACACTTCCTCCTTGCTTGAAGGTCAGCGATGCTTGTTGAAAAAGGAATGTGTCTCTACTGCAATCCACTTTAGATGATGTGGAACACTGTGATAGTCTTATAGACATCTAGTCAAGTGTATGCATTAGTCAGCTCCATCATCCTGGAAAAGTTATGTCCACTGGAATGGACAAGGGATCTTTTGAGCCAAGCTGAATCTTTTTCAGCTTAAAATTCACTACATTGTCAAAATTATGTGATAATTGAAATGTTACACCCATTTGTTAGATCGAGGACGTTAGCATTCTGCATGCTTGTCCAGAACAAAACTCAGAAAACCATTTATTTAAGCTTTGTACATGGGGGCACTGTCATGTTAAAACTAATGGGTGTTCATTTTGTACGTAATTACAGTGAGGTCTGAAATGTTAATGATTTACTAATGTTAAAATGCTATGCATAGCCTTTAAAAGTCATTAACGTTCAAACCAACATCAAGGTTTGGTCTACAGCTCTCACATGCCCCGATAGCTCATTTATCCAGCCTTGCTTTCCTTCCTCCTCTCCTTTCTTTCCAACATCTTATCTCATTCAATTGGCTCTCCACATAACAATGGATGTCTGAGTGGCTTTTGAAGTAGGATTTGCTGTCTGTCAGATGTGACTGATTACGCTACGCACACCCATACACACCATGTTCTCACTCACATACATGCAAGCGCAGTTTCACACTCGCGCACACACACAAAGTGTGCTGACGGTGATTATCTGAGGCTTAACATGTCAAAACGCTAAGCAGTAATAATTGTCAGCTGACAGTCCTAAAGCTATATCAATGCACTACACATACATCCATGCACATGCACAGGGAAACCGACAAGAATTAAGAGAATAGGTTGTATCAAACCTACTAGTACTACTACATGCATTTTCAGCCCTCTTGGACTGATAAAATGAGCAGCATGATTTCCAATGGTTCTTTAATATATAGTAGTAAATATTTTATTCCCTCCTACATATAAAGTTTTGAAAAGTTGAAACATGTTTGGGGGAGGGTCGTTATCCTGTTTTATACAACAGAGGATTGCTGCTTTGGCCATTCACATGTCTACAATCTTTGACCACTTTGGAGATTATGGGGTTAATTGTTGAAAGGTTGTCTCCTGACCCCCAGACAGCTTATCTGCTTCAGAGCTGAAGGAGAACAATCAGTCTCACCATGTCACTTGAAACCAGTGCAAGGAAAAAAATACTTTCAACACTATTTCTGCTTAAGAAGGAATAACGTTCATAATTTAAAATCAACAAATTCTGTCAATTATTTTAAAAACTGAGAAGACAGGTTAACCTGTCAACCTAAAGCAGCTTCTATGATGGCTTATTCTTTGTTCAGTCCTTGCCTTTCAAATAGGAAGTAAAGCTATAAAACAACAGCTATCTGATTATTGACAGTGGACACAAAACTATTAATAAGCATCATCTGGAACCCTAAAACACTTAATTATACATGGTTAGGTACATGTATAGTAGTGTCTAGCTCCAAGTACAACCCCAATTCCAAAAACGTTAGGATGCCGTGTAAAATGTAAATAAAAAACAGACTGCAATGATCTGCAAATTCTTTTCAACCTATATTCAACTGAATTCAGTACAAAGACAAGATGTTTAATGTTCATACTAATAAACGTCTCGATTTGTTGTAAATATAGTGATGTCTGCAACACATTCCAAAACATTTGGGACAGAGACAAAAAAAGCGATGTAACGCAGTTGTAAACGTGACGCTGTCCCAACATTTTTCGTACGTGTTGCAGGCATCAAATTCAGACTGAATGCATATTTGCAAAAAACAATAAAGTTGATCAGTTGCTTCCTTAGATATCTTGTCTTTGTCCTGTAATCAACTGAATATAGGTCAAAAAGGATTTGCAAATCATTGCATTTTGTTTTTATTTACAATTTACACAGTGTCCCAACTGTATTTGAGTCAGGGTTGTAGGTTTTCCTCCGACTACTATACTGTTCTTCTCGTAGCTTTTAAACTGTCATGTCTGTGAAGGATTCATATCTTTTACATGTCTGAATTTTTATGGGGTTTACATATCAAGCAAATGTTTATATACCAAGTCTAAACAGGACAGAAAGCCTTAGCAGCCAAAGAATTTGTGAAGAATGGAAATTACAAAAGTGTTTTGCGACAAGAATTATACACTGCAGGCAACAATGTTGTGACTGATCAATAAACTGCACCTGTCCATTGCTGCATGCCGAAGAAGGATGTTTCCTAAAAAAAAACTCTTTCCTATTAAATTTCTTTTTATTTCTTTTTTATTCCTAGTGAATAACTCATGTTTCTTCTGATTTCCTAAAATAGCACTGACATAGTTGAACAAACAGATAGAGAGACAGAATGATAAATGGATGGACGATCGGTCAGACAGACAGAGATGACATGTTTTCTGTGAGTACAGGGGGATCCTTTGGACTTTACAATGCCGAGCAGAAACAGTTTGACTTCAATGATCTTCCTAATTGGGCTGTTCCTATCTCTTCCTTTGTGGAGCTGTGCAACTTCACTCAGTCTATTCATTAGTGTCTGCAGATGCTCCCATTATAAAGAGCATGTGTGTGTATGTATGAGTGTGAGGAAAGGAGAGAAAGAAAGAGTGAGACAGATCATATGTTTGGGGGTTTGATGTAATGTGTGCTTAGCTGTACCTAAATGTATGTATGCCCAAGCATAACATGATAGCATTCACATTAAACATATAGTAAATACTAACAGACTGAAAAAGAAAAAAATAATTAGGCCGAAATAGCTCGTTTCTGAACCGGTCTGTCAAGGTCATCTTGCATATTACCAATACTTTGCAGCAAGTATGCATATTAAATGTTGTAAAAATAAAATTTAGTTTACTTTAAAATAATCTTTAGGTCCTTAAAGTCTGCTCTAACTGACCTATTTGTAAGCCTAAGTCTAAGTTTTGAATGAACTAACTGTAGATGCCAAAAAACATCAACCACTTCAGAGTCAAATGCACTGTCCATGTCTGTTGTGGAGTATGTCTGGCCCATGAGTCTACGCAGAAGCCGTAACTTCTTTCTTCAATGGTGCCTAAGTTCACAAAGGACAACCTTTACTTGTATTTCTTATTATTTCCCATGGAAAGATGTTGCTGCAGGATGTACAACAGAGTCATGCATGATTTTAGCAGCATGTGCCTGGTTGTAAAAACATGTGGACTTCAAAACCTTCGCTTCTAGTCGGTTTTCAGTAGTCTCATAGCAACAGCATGTAACCAGATGATGATGATGACCAGGTCCTCTCCCAAGCATCTGCTGAGTGCCAAAAATACGATGTTCCATTTCTTTATACTTTGTTTAAATATCTAATATTAGCTATTACTTGGCAGCATAGCTAAGCTTAACTGTGAGTCATTGCTGATTGTGGCAGGAGGTTTAAAGATGGATGGAAGCTTTTAGAATGGGGATTTAAAGGTAAACTCTGCAGGAAATGACCATTTGCTGAGCCCCGACTCTTTGTGATGGTCCGTCAAGGTGTCAGAGCTAGCATGGAGCCCACACTGTAACTGTACTCCCTGAAGAAACATCACATTTTTTGGAAAATGAAAAAGAGATTTCAGTGGAAGCAGACAGAAGACAATATCCATTTGAAGGCTATCTCCAGGATATATCAGCAAAAACAGGTTGAAAGGATTAAGATAGTTAGAAGTTAAAGCCTTAATACAAGCCACAGATCACAATGTAAAAGTGAACCACCACATCACTGGCTATCGAGACAGAGGATAAAGAATATAAAGGAAAACTTTGCCAATATTAACCAGCTGCCTGTCATTACAGTGTGTGCAGATGAACTGTGTTTGGCTTCTCTTTGTGCTGCCAGCTGCCGGACCTTTGAAGGGAAGCTAAACACCGTTCATCTGACCACACTGGTTGAATATGAATTAACTTAACTGTACAAAACAAGTAATTTTGTGTCAAAGTATTATCTTGCCAAGATGCAGCTGAGAAACATTCAGTTATGTTTAGTTTTAAGTGAATTTCCAACTGTTTACAAAAGTGAAAGCTACAAAACAATTCATTCTAACACCTCTGACCTAGAATTAGCTTCTGCCCCATTTTTCTCTCTTGATGACTGATTCTTTCCATTTTATTTCCTTTCTCTCTTCCATCATACTGTCTTACCTCCACCTCCTCAAGGTGAATGACAGAAATTATGTGACGCCTACTCAGAGAACTTATGATCTGAGTGTGTGTGTGTGTGTGTGTGTAAGGGTTAGGCAATTAAATGAGCCTGTTATCATCACTCACACATTCAGGGACAGGTTCGTTCTTTATAAAGCTCTCACCGTCCAGCGCATTACTCTGTCAATGTATGTAAATCTGTCTGCTAACTGCTGGTAGCTTTGTGGGTGTGGATGTGTGTGTGTGTGTGTGTGTGATGAAAACACACACATACGC
Source organism: Epinephelus lanceolatus (assembly GCF_041903045.1). Taxonomy (NCBI): domain Eukaryota; kingdom Metazoa; phylum Chordata; class Actinopteri; order Perciformes; family Serranidae; genus Epinephelus; species Epinephelus lanceolatus. Next base: position 13,741,244 of record NC_135747.1, read on the forward strand.
GCACAATAAATCTCTCTTAAACACATACACACAGTATGCACACACACACACACACACACACACACACACACACACACACACATCACAGACTGCTTTTCTTTCTAAAAGGTTGACATGAGAGGTGGTCCTTCTAACATCTCTATGATTGAGGTGAAGCGTAAAGCTCATAGCCAACACAGAGTGATTACATTAGTCTTCCTAAAAGATCATATCTTCTATTCACAAGACCATGAATCAAATCCATCTTGACACTAAATAATGTGTATTTAAAGGGACAATCCACCTTAATACAGACTACACACCGCCAAAAGCACGGCCGCAAAGTCTCTAGATGGGTTTCAAGCACAGCCTACAATCTCTCAGGTAGATTTCCACACATTTCCTTGGAGCTGCCCGAGGCTCGCTGCAGCAAAATGCATAATATCTTCAAAGACTTACATGGCTATGACTTGAGGCTTTTAAGTCATTAGATCAAGCAGCAAATTATGCTGTCTCAGTGTAACCATAATGAACTACAGAATGGGACTGGCAGGTCTTTAGAGGTTCAATGTGAGGGATTTAAAAGCTGTTTTTTACCCGTACAAATCTGCATGCTGTCGTAATCTCATCTGATTTGACTGTTCTCATACGGCAAAAAGGAATTATTTAGAATTAAATTATTACTACTAATCTCTCATTTCGAAAGCAATTAGGGCTTTTAGCGTGACCATAGCTTGCAAGACCCGTTGTGGAAAAAAAGGTAATTTTCAGAAGGAGTTTTGGATTCTGGTGAATATCTTGTTAGTTCAAAATATTAAGTTGACACCAAAAACAAAAACAAACTTGATATCGAAACAATTCAGTATCATATGAACAAATATTGTTCTTACAGACTGACTGTTTTTCACCAATATATCTATATCATATGTGTGTATCTACATAAGAATGAATTCCTTATGAACATACAAGGTGTTTAAAGTTCCCCTCCAGATAGGATCAATATTTTGTTTAATATGGTTTTAACACATAAAAAGTAAAATAAAAAACCTCTGAAAAGGGGCTGGAAGTAGGGCTTGGTAATATGACCTGTAAATAATACTGAAATATTTTTTGGCTTTATCATTATACACGATATATACCTTGCTATTTTGAAATCTCCTTTAAACTACTGTAGTCTACTAAAGCACTAAACTAAACAAAAAACTGAAACAATAAAGGTAAATCAAGTACTGTTTTAATACAGTTAAATAAAGTACTTTAATAATAAAGTTCAATAAAGGTTAAATATACAATATTATAATAAAGGTTAAAATTTATATAGGCATAATTTATACTCAACATTTGCAATATGGTGAATTTACACATCCCACAACAACCATCTGAGTCCAACTGATATATTGCCCACTATCACCCTAGCTGGGTACACATCTGCATTTTCTCCATCATTGCAAAATTCTGAATCTGGCCTCATCCCCTGCCACCTGCCACCATCGCTGCTTGTGTTACATCTACCGATGAAAAGAGCACTGCACATCAAGATGGCTAGCGTTTGCGTTAGAGGAGACAGAGACATTCAGCCATACGTGTTTGAGCCTAAGTCAGATCCAGACTCAGGTGAACTCTGTTGTGCAGCAAAATTGTTAACCAGCAGATGTCTCAGAATGGTAAGTGTACTTAGCATCTTTTGTTTATACTGTTTTTACGCTTGTTAGCTTGTCGGCTAACTGGCAGAGACTTACACAGAGACTTAAATAATATCTGCAAAGGTTTGACAGTATGTTCACACTGTCACACTGGTATTGCATAATTATATACCAGAGGTCTAATCAAAGTTCACAAGATATATTCCATTTGTCTGAGATTTTTATATTACGTGTAATAAGTCCACTCTGCACTGAAGGGTTCAGGGTTTTTAAGCCAGCATTTGCATATCAGACAGTGATCGGATTTTGGATTTGTGACTTAATCGAGCTTGCCCAGTAAATTTATAACTCAGATAACATTAAAACTAATATTAAAAGCCTCGTCCTAATTAAACGTCTAGTTTCTTTTACTAGCCCATTGTGGCTACACATTTTGACAAATAAAGGTCTGTCTCAATTAGATGCCTGGTCTGGTTGCCAAGCAGTTCATTTTTTTATGGAAGTTCTTCAGATGTATAAAACAGGGTTGTTGGCTACCTCAAATTATGTGTCCATTCCACAATTACCCTGTGAGTTATTGATATTGCTTTGATGTGCTGTCTGACCGAGCTAGGTTAGATGAATGATTCAATTTTTAAAGTTATATTCATACCGGTTTAAATAAACAATCTGATTGTATTTCCTGATCTTTGCTGAGCAACAGTTTTGTGTGACAGGAATTAAAGGCCTATCCCATATAGACACTTACTCCAAATAAAGGCCTGTTGATTTCAGTGATTTAAGCAAATAATAGCCTGAGCAATTAATAAAAGTTTTACAGTATTAGTGTTTAGGGAGTGCACAGATTTCGGCCACTTCAGAAGAGGAATATGAAAACATCTCTTTAGTGAAAAACTTCTACAAGTCAGTACAGTCAAGGTCAGATATCTAAGGGGACATAAACATAAGAAAAACACATTTTGGAGTGGAGGGGATCTTTAAATAGATTTGTCTGACTGCAAGTAATGGCAGATTAATGTGCTTACTTGGTCTCGTGACCTGGAGCCCACAAAATATTTCCAAAACCCTCTAAAATGTCTATTACAGTAGCAGAAATGCCACACCATCAATCCAAACACAAAGCTTCTTTTCTTAACCCCTGAAAATGTGATTAAGTCCTACAAGTTTGTAACAATCAGGGCTCAAAATGTGAACTTCTACTCTGCTATACCTAAACCTCATGGCTTTTTTCATGCTTTCCCCTTTTATTATTTTGTCCGTAACACTTGATTTTCCTGTGTGTATCTGAACACACAGTCTGACCAACACACAGGCATATGATAGACCAATTTTTAGTCATCTGGTCATTTAGTTACTCTATCCCCAACAAACCCCCCATTTAGGCACTTCATTAAGATAATTCATCAGCACAATGAATCCATGAGGAGGTGGACTTCATAACAATAACAATTAGTAACACACACTCACATTTTCATGCAGTGCAGTGTATCCATCTATTCTAGGTGGGTCCCAGGTGCAGCTGTGTTTTCTTAATTAAGAGCCAAGGTCCATGAAGACCACAGGCTTCATCGTTTATTATATTCATAATTAACCCTTTCGCGTTCACCCTCCCTGCCTCTCTCTTTGTTTCGTTTCAATCACTCTGTTAACCCCTTCTTTATCACTTAAAATCAATCTTCCATATCCTTCTGGCTGACTGCCTCATGGTGTCACCTCGTGCCCATCTCACATACCATCGCCATTAACCCCACATTTGTCTTTATTTCACCGTCTCTTCCACAATTCTTTAATTACCAGCCTCCCTGTGTCTTTCATTTTATTCACTCTAGCAATTAACCCCTTTCTCTCTTGCACCCTGCCGCTCCCCCGATTTTCATATGTTCTTACAAATTGCACCTTTCTGTCTCGTTCCCGCCCTCTTAATGCTCTCATTCCCATCGCCCCTCTCTCTCACTCTGGCTCTCTGTCTCACCTCTCTCCTAGTATACTTTCCCTCTCTGGCAACTGTCATTACTCAATTAACCCCCCTGGTTCCTGACTAGGGGTCAACATATGTATCAGGTCTGGATCACGTCTGTATGTGCCTTTGACAAATGAAGAGTCCACGTACACACACACTCATGTGCACGCTAAGGTGTGACTCAGAAATGATTGGATTCATTAGAGGAAAGGGTGAAAGAAAGAGGTGCATGGTGAAGGGGAAGGAGAGGGGCTGGGGGACGCAGAGAAGTGGAGGCCAAAACATTACTAAATACTGGTAGAGGACTCAGGACATGGCAAGAGAAGAGCTATGTTCATTGAAAAGATCTGAAAAAGAGAAGCCAAGAAAAGGAAGGTAAATATACGACAGGTATCGCAGGAAGCAAAGGGGGAAAAGATTGATGTTAGCTAGGAAAATGGAGTGTACATGGGTACACTGCGAGTAGATTGACAGATAGTGTTAATCAAGCCAGAGAAAGAGTGAAGCAAGGAAAAATGAGGACAAATGAAGACAGCTGAAAAGGCAGCACAAAAATCCAGCAAAGAGTAGACATGGAGTAGGCAGAGAGGACAGAGCGAATGGGTGTAGAGAGGATAACTACTGTAAAGAGGCAGAGTTGAGGTGGAGGACGGGTAGAGCGGAGGAGTGAGGTGAAGGTGAGAGGGAGCGTTTAGGTTCATTATGGTGAGATCTCACTGTTGTCTCCTCTTTATCCTGTCATGATGAGTAACCTCTCTACGTAACAGAGATAATGATGCATGAGCCAAGCCTGGATGACCTTTAGGAAACAATTTCCATTAATTGGAAAGTGAGACCCATGTATCTTAAAACATCGGTTCATTATAATGTTTGAGGCTGGCATACTAGACACTACAATCTACGTTACTTTAATATTTTTCATTCTGTGATCTATGAACACATCTACAGCATCTGTTTAGGTGTGAAAAGGATTTTTGTATTGTTTTTCAGAACTTCTTTTCATACAGTCCATATACAGTTATCTATCTTTTGCTATCAGCTGATTGATACCACAATTATGTATTTGCATCGGTTTCTGACTACCTAAAATTACCACAGTGGCTTGACGTTATACTGTCCTTTTTTAGAGATTTCCCTGTATCAAATAAAGCACTTAAGTCACTGATATTAACAAACCTGACGCATATACCATATGTCGTTGTGTTTTTTCTCTTCTATTAATTAGTAACTGAGAAACAAGACCCAAAATTCAGTTTGAATCACCCTGCGACGACGAATTAACAGTATCAGCCAGTTTAACATGATGAGTGTTCATCCAAGCCTTCGGGGAATTAGACTGATCCATTCATATGCATGTGCGTACGCAGCCGTACACAAACATACACACACCCACAGACACAAAGACAAGAATGCGTGCATTTAGCAGATGGCTGGTGGTTAAGAGAGTGTGAATGATAAAATCTGCCCACTATTCCATCGCCTTGTCCATTATTCCACTCCGCTGCTTTTGAAGAGTGTGAGGGTGTGTGGGTGTGTGTGTTTAAGCAAAAGTATATCTGTGTGTGGATCTTTCTGCATGCATTTTTTTCTCCCCATGTATCTGTGTCTAAGTAAACCAATCTGCTCACGTCACCTGTGTCATAAATGAACGATATTAAAATTAAACCATTAGATTAAAACATAAAAACAGCCACTTAATTGAGTTTTGCTCTTTTCTGATTTTATTGTTTCTACCCATCATGTGTGGTGGGTTGTAAGCAATCAAACTAATGGAACATTACGGACCTATTCAAAATGTGCCACACGAGTAATATTGTTTTACCCATCTGTGTGTGTGATCAAGTGAAACATGACATGTCTGTAACATATGAGGCTATGCGGCATTAAAGGTTACGTTTGAAGTCATTGCATTCTTGATGAGTTGTGTTGTGTGTCTGTGTGCCTGTGTGTGAAAGAGAAAGACATACAGCTGGAGTTGGCAGGCATCAGCAGCATTTTGACAGATGATTCACTGGAATCACACACACATAAAAGAGCTCACTCTACACACACCAACAACTATATCTAAAATATACAAATATGATTAAACACACACACACACTCCCCATTAGATTTTACTGCCAAATAAGATTCAAGAACAATAAAGGAACTAGATTGTTCTGACTGCCGCCTAAACCATGAAACACACACAAACAATCATGGTTACTATTTGATCTTTCATAATAGATCACAACCATATACTATTTTACCCTGTCAAAAACACAGAGGATAATCATCACAGTGACTGACATTGTAAATCCATGCTGGAGATATAACCTAGTAAGTCTTATATCACTAAAAGCTGACAATATAGCGACACACATAAATACAGAATGCACCTATAGTACAGGGTGCTCTGTTAATATATGTTGACTGTCAATGGAGACTGATATATGTGTCAGTGTACTGCAATTTACCAATGAGGCCATAGCCTTATCAAATATAACTCACATTTCAGCTGATAGCTGATATCTCAGCTCCTGGAGAAAGATAAGGTTTATGGTCCCTCTACCCTTCTCAAGGACTCCCAGATTCACCTGCTCACACACACACACACACACACACACACTCACAGACACAGGACAACCCATCAATGAAACTAACACATATGATTACTGTATAATGAAAAATGTCAGGCTACATAAAGAAAGTGAGAGTACATGAGTCAAACGTACAACGGACAGTCAGAAGACTTTATGGCTCATGTACCCTTTTGAAGGACTAGAAAGAGTAACTACACACATCCATACATGATAGTGTGAGTCAAACCACCACAGACACACACACACACACACACACACACACACACACACACACACACACACACATAATGTAATTGCTTTCAATGACTTGTGTTGTGGACACGTAAATAACAATCCACAGACCCACCAATTCCACTGCTCCCAAAGCTACACCCCAAGACACACAGCAGTGGAACATATATCCCACCTCTCCTTAAGTTGTGCATGTGCACACACACACACACACACACATCCATCCCCCGCACACACCTACATACAAAGATAGCCAGTAAAAGAAACCAGTGTGATGTGTGAATGCAATAAGCAGCACTGCTTTCTTTAGTGGAAGGTCAATATTATTCTCAGCAGTTTGCCACTTCATATGGAGGGCTGAGAGGGCAAAGGTGGCTAGAATGCTGTTTGTATTACATGACTATACTGTGTGTGTGTGTGTGTGTGTGTGTGTGTGTGGGCATATGTGAGAAACACATGAGTGTGTATGTTTGTCCTTCCTGCTCATTCACTTAACCTTTGCAAGCTGACATCACACTTTAAAAGGAAAATATGTCTGAACTCAGCTGCTCTGAAAGATCTATTGATAAATACGATTAGGAAAAGCTGGAAAAATAGCCTAGAAAGGAGATTATGTTATGACGGTGTATTTTCATTGTATCTTTATTAATTTCAAAAGGTCCAGTTACATTCAATTTATGTTGAAAGTTTATAAAAACCTAACTAAATGTAAGACAACCATGGTTAATACATTTAAGGAAAAGTAGCGTGCCTAAACGAAAGTTACCTTTTCTTTTAATCCATCTGAATTTTACATATGAATTCAGTTTCAGGCTCTTCAGATGCCAGGTCTGACACAAACACAAGCACCACTATCAGACATATTGGAATCTGCAGGTGATTGACGTGTTTTTTCATTCGTTAAGATAATCTAACCTATAATCTAAAATCATAGCAAAGTAAAGGTGCAGGCCAAAATACACACTTCTTGAATAGAAAAGCTTTTCATTCGATGGACCGAGTCTGGGGTCAAGCCCAGTCAACCCTGGGAGCTAGAGATAACAGAGCAGCCACTCAAAGACAAAACTCAGGTGAGGGATAAACTCTCAGTGGTATGAAGACATGCACACAGAAGGGCACAGAGAGCAGTCTACAGTCAGAGTGTGAAGCCTAAATGCCAAATGCCAACTACTTGTTTTATTAATATCAAAAGGCACAAGGTTTCACGTCAATGTAGAAATAATACTGCTCAAGCCCTCTAAAATCGATCTAAATAAAACGTATGGCTAAATAAATAAATAATAAAAAGCCTGTTATTGGACTAGTAAATTGAAATGGAATATTGACCCCATAATAAAACTTGAATTACAGGTTGCACAACAGTTACCACTCAGAAAGCCAGCGTCAGCAGAATGATACTGGCAAAACCACAATTAAAAAAAAAAAAAATCAGCATTTCTTAATATTTAACACAATGCTAATATGATTACTAAGCTCAACACATAGATTGAAGGTGAACAATGAGATTTGTTGGATGCCTGTCTGCCTGGCTTAAAAACCAGGTTTTTAGTAAATTGCCTGGGATTAAAATGTCGTGATTAAATGCGGACTGTGTCAGAGGCCACCCACACAAATTGCTGCTTCTCAATATGTCTGCATGTTTTTCTAATACCTTTCAAGTCTCATTGTTTTGATCTGGGTCATGGTTCATTAATGTCGACATGTTAACCAGCAACACAGGCACACGTGCACAAAATGCTATAAGGACATTATCATCAACAAACTAAATGCACAAATGCGAAACTTACACAGCATGCTGTGCATAAGAATCCAATCATATATGGCCTGTCTGTCTGTCTGCTGTCTATTGTCTTCATTATCTTGTCACACCAGAATAAGCAGCAATAAATAATCACATTACAACTGCATCATTTTTACTAGTAAATGCTTTAAACACAGCTTTATGTGCATGCGTGTGTGTGTGTGTGTGTGTGTGTGCGTGTGTGTGTGTGTGTGTGTGTGTGTGTGTGTGATTTTAGAAACCAAGGCCGAGGCTGATTTTCTTCACACAGTACTAGGAGGTTTCTTTCAGCACGTATATACACAGCACAGACTTAATGTATATGACATTCATGATAAAAACTGTGGAGGAGAATTATGGGGCATTATGCATAATAACCCTTCCAACAGGGTCATAATTGCCTCATTCTGACTGGCTGGTGTTTTGCTTCTCGAAATGATGGAGCTAAGCTGGTAAGAATGGGATGGAAAAAAGATGGAAAGAGAGAGAGGGAAGGAAAGAGAAATGAGAAGAGACATGTCCAGTAGTAGGAGTGCTGGTTGAGGAGGAGGAGGAGGTGGAGGTGAAGGAGGAAACAGCAAGAGAAGGAGCCACTTGGAAAGGTTGGAAAGCTAGAGAGCAAGCTTAGATCATTTGTAGATGGAGGGGTGAGGATCCAGCCCATGCCATAACTTCACATTTTCTACACATTCAGGCAATGCAAGAGCTAGTAATACTTAGTTAAAAATGTTCATGCAGTACAAGCTTTTTGTATCATAAACTTACTCCCCAAAATCAGAAATACATTGTTTTCACTTATCTGTAGTGCTTTTTATCAGTTTAGATTGTTTTGGTGTGAGCTGCCAATAACAGCTGTAAAGATTTCTGCCTGCCCTTTTATATAACGGAAGTAGAGCGAACCTCACTTAAAAAAGTCAACGACTATGTCTGTTCGCAGAAATCATGACCCAGTTACTTGAGATAATCCACAGGCTCTGATGTGAGCAGTTTATGTTGGACCTATTTTGTTTCTACTGAACTACACCCACCGACCATATCACTGCGCTGAAGGGGTCACTAGCACCACTGAGCTAGCTATTGTTACAGATCAGCCAAGGGGGACTTCATTAAAGCTACGGTTGGTAACTTTTGTGAAAAGGCCTTTGTGTCATATTTCCTGAAACTGTCACTGTATTCTGGAAAAAGTACATGGTGACAGACAGTCTAGAAAAACATATGGCCCTCATCCTCCTCCTACTGCCTCTATTAGCATTCATTAGAATTGAGCGTAGTGTACCAAAAAAAAACAATTCGAGTTCAGAGGTCTCTAAGGCAGCTGTCAATCATGTTGATTCCAGCTTGTGAACCGCAAAAGTTAATTAAGATTCTGTTACTGCATTGCCTATTTTTTGTCTCAGATGTTTTCAGACATATTTTAGTGTACTATTTAGTTGTAAAATGAGAAAGCTTGTGAGCCAGCGGCCATGTTGGACACAATCAACTAAAGTGCCAAGCACAGCCCCACCGACCACACCAACTTTCTCATTCAAAGCTAAATGGTTCACAAAAATAAATTTCAGAAAACATCTGAGGTGAAAAATAGGCAATGCAGTACCAGAATCTTTATTTCTGGGGTGAACTGTCCCTTTATAAACATCATTCCACCCCTTCCCTAATTGTGATTTCCCCTTATTTGTGTTTCTTCCTTTGCCTAATCTCCATCGCCTCAGCCATCCATGCTTGCTAGTACTCATTCCACCTATCCATTCATCTCCAGAAGCTGCATCCTAATTTTATGCTCACCTATCTCATCACTCTTTTAATAACTTGTGTGTATTTTACCATTACTGAGAAGTTCAATGAAAATTGTGGTCATTTCCTTTTTAATAATGCATTTACATGACCTCTAGAGGTGTCTGGGGTTCCCAATATCACACCTGACCTCTACTTACCCTAGCTACAGGCTACAAACATACATCAGCATACAAACATATGACAAGAGGCTAGCACACAAAATCTTAAATTAATTTGCAATAATACTTTACAAACAAAAAATAAATGCTATTTGAAGTTTAAAAAATGTGTTTTGATCCAAACAGAGCTATTAGCCCCACAGTTAATTGCCATTAAAAAAAGTTAAACTCAAATGATCAGTGATGATGAACGTTTATTATATTCCAGCTCCAATGTAGATGCTATTACGAGTTCACACAATCAGTGATGAGTGCAATCAATCTGTAAATGATGCAACACACATTAGACTGGCCAAATTACTTTTGCATGTGTGTATATGTGTATCTGCGTAGGTGCACGTCTAAATAAATTGTGCAGCAGCGTGACATTATCATTTCTCACTCGCACTTAGTAAATGAACATTTTTGTAAGCCCTTAATTGATTCATTTGTATCAAGAACTATCACGTCTGGCAAATATAGCATTAATGCGCGTGTGTGCTATAAGTTACAAAGGCACTGCTTAGACAGAAATAAATTAGCAAGTTTTACAGAGCTGCATCTGTTTAGCAGCAGCAGCAGCTTGTGTTGTTAACCACTGATACAGACTTTTGCATTATCATGGTAATGGAAAACTGTAGAATTAGAGAGCATGAAAGGGAGGGAAGGGCCTGCTGAAAAAAGAGAACCTGCTCAGAATAACTTCCTCATTATCAGAGATTTGGTTACTTTGTCGATGATTCTGATAATGTAGTGACCTTTAAGTATTTTAATTGTTGAGGTTTAACTGGCTGTTAAATAATTTAAAGTAGGATTAGAGTTCGTTTTTAAAATAATAAATAAAAAAAGAGTAAACATTCAGACACAGACAACTGGTAAGTTTTGGCCCATCTCTGACCTTTGATGTGGGCTAGAGTAAGACATTCAAATGGGAGAGCACAAGCAGAAGAGAAACTGAAGTAAGCTTCACTGAGAGCCAAACAAAGGCTACATGCAGGTAATGTTTTACTTCCTCTCAACTCAAACACTTCCTCAGCCTGGGATGAATTTACAGTTGGTTGCACCAGCTTCACACTACAGCCTGACACATGTTCAGGTTCATCTTAACCTCTTTTAAGAATATAAAGTATATCATATCCTCTTTTAAAGTCTAAAGTTGATCTCTCTTGCACATTTTAAAGACATTTTATATTCACTGTTACTATACTAACACTGCAGACACATGTCTGTATGAACAGCAGTCTGTCTGTCTGTCCCTCACCTGCTCCTACTCTTGCTACTACACCCTCCATCCCCGAACCCCGCCCCAATGAGATGGCAACATCAACAGAAAAGAAAAAACAGAGAGGAAATCAGACAAAAAGAGAGTTCAAAAGGGAGACAAAATGAGAGCATTATTTAAATATTAATGAAGCTTAGAGATGAACTGTTGGCCTGATTGTCTTCTCCGGCAAATGGTTTTGGCTGACTGGAAACCAACACATACACCCGTGGGTGCAAATACACACGCACGCACACACACACACACACACACACACACACACACACACAAATACAATGTACTCCCCGCTGAGTTGGCTTGAGTCCACCAACTGTCCATCTTAATGTCTCCAAGTCAGACTGTTTAAGATTGTTTCGTCTCATCGGCCAGCCAGACAGTATAATCGCCAGACATGCTTCAAGTTTGATCAATTCAAAGTGCATTTTAACAGGATTAACAAGGCAATTTACAAACAGTTTTCCAGAAAAGTACACTACAGTGTTTCCCACAGGTCTAAAAGATATTTGTGGTGGTAGTCAGTGACAGGGTCACCGTTTCCTGCCAGCACAAAAACGGTCTACTGCGTGAGACAAACAGCAAATTCATGTGACCTTTAACATAATATTTTGATTTATTAAATATTTATATTAATTTCATACACATTACATTGTTATGCTTATTTCTAATCATGTTCTTTTTCATCTCTGTGGAATGATAAGCCTACATTATTCAAAAACACAATCACACACAGCAGCGATACTAGGCTATTTCTAATGTACAGTGGATGGATGAGTTTCATCACGGGGGGTAAAAATCGGGGAACTGAAACTCCAGGAGAACAGCAGGGAGAAGGGCAGAAAAATCAAAAGGGTATTCAAGCACTAAATGCATATTTTAGCATAAATCATAATTAGATCATATATGTCATATGTATATATCCTTTGTATTGTTTATCACAGATTATCAGTGTTTTCTTGGCAGATTCACTTGCGGATCTAACAGAGCAGACACGGAAACTATCACTGCAGATTGCGAGCAGGTTTGTCACGGACTTTTGCCCTGAAAATATGTTTCCTCCTTCCTAAATCTGATCCAACCACATAGGGGGGCATTACAGAAAGCATCACTTTCACAAGAGGGAAACACAATTCAATGAGGGAACAGGCTGACACAACACCAATGCCTCGAGGAGCTTCCACCTCGGCCTAGGTAGCAAAACGAACAGATAGAGCAGTAGTGGAGATTGTCCAGGAGTTAATCATTTACGAATGGCAACATTCTTTCTGACCTGATTAAAAAAAACAAAAAAAAAAACATTGAAATAAAAAATGCCACAATTTACACCAAATATACTTCGACGGTTGTTCATATACCTGGAACGCCTGCCTAAGTATATTCTATGTGTGGTAAACACTGGTCACTTCTGTTGCTTTATGGAACTAACTGAACTTTCTGAGGTGCTCACTGGACAACCCCAGAAACACTGGAGGTCTCAAAAGCCCTTCTTTCTTCTTATGTTCACACAGGTTTCTATGCTATTAAATTAATAAACTAATCTTTTACAAGGTTATACTAGTGTAGATCAGGAGTAGGATACAATAAAGTTTCCAAGGTAATGACCACACCAAGCAGGGTAACTGTACATCCATTTGTAACCATAGCAAAAAGTGAATCCTCCGTCATGAATATTGATATTGTGGAAAGGGGGCAATAGAAAAATGCCTTTGAGGAAAGCAAAGTATATTCACTCATGAATATAATAATTTTGCTAAAAGCAGAACGAACAGGAAGTCCTTCTGAAGGTTATCTATCTGAATGAGGATGCAATATAATCAAACCATTCGCCAGGTTTTGTGCATGTGTCATACTGTCAATAGTATAAATAATGATTGGCACAATTACCCATGATTAAAGCTCTGTTTATAGAGAGCTGCCCTACTTCCAGGCTAGCTTGTGTTCAAATAGTCTATCCATAGTGGATTCCCAAATAGCATTATACAATAATTTTTAAGTGTTAAATAGTTCAATGGGAGCTGTTTTGTAGTGTGTAAAGACCAACTGTAGGTTTTTCATTAGTCTCCTGTAAACTGGTCAGTAATATAAAGCCTACTGTGTTTGCAAAGCAACACACAAATGCATATTCTGCCTACTAATTGACTCAAAGAATGTGTTGTGGGTATCAGTAAACAAAAAAAAAAACAGAAAGGCACTGTAAATGGCTGCTTACTGTGTGTGATCATGTGTGTGCATGCTTGAAAAATAATATTTATGTTTAACACTGATGTGTGCGAAGGGATACATGCTGTGTGTATTTGTATGCGTTTGATCAAGAGTATGTGTTATTAATGTCCCAGAACAAACATCAATAACATACAAGGGAACAGTGTTTCCCCCTCTCTCTCTCCATTACCAGCAAACCTTTCAAACAAACCCTGGTCTCTGTAAGGCTGTTTCTGTAATACCTACAAGATGGGAAAAATACATTAGGAATCACACTTCCAGCTACATAGAAAATGCTGATGAGAGTCCATACTTCCTGCTTACTTTTCATTTTCTTTGGCATAAAGCTGTGAGTGGGCTTGAAAAACAACATGCAAGGGAGACATTAGGGTAATGGAGAAAAAAGGTGGGGGGGTGGGTGGTGGTCTAAAGGTAAACTTGCACAGCACATGCACAGAAATAGTACTGACATTCACCCACTATAGTTCATCATCTGTCTTTGAGGTGGGAGTGGGGTTATGTTAAGGGTCAGGCTATTGAACAAGACCTTCTCTCAGAGGTGCTAGTTTGTATTATTGTAATGGATAACTTTATTTGCCATCTCCTGTTGCTTTGTTAATAACCACCTAGTGTTGGTTTGTTGGGGGAAATAACTGCAGCACCTCAACGTACCTTTGACAGGCCTGGGCTATCAGTTTCCCTCTGCTTTCAGTGTTTGAGCTAAACTAAGCAAAGCTAAACAGGTCCCAGACAAGTTGTCCCTGTTCTGGACACACAGAGATCATGGTTTCCCACACACTCATTTATTTGTAGCGGGCCACCACAATCAAAACATATGCCACCAGTGGAACGACTAGTGCTTTCGTTTTGATTTAGTCTCGATCTGTTAGTTTTGATGTTTCTGCTGTGAACTTGAAGCTTCTTGTTAGCAGTCAGATGTTAGCTGTTAGCACAAAATTAAACTGTGGCCACTGCTCCTTTTAACATGAGGATTTATTCACTGTAAGCTGAAAACAGACTTACAGCTATCCAGTTCACATTTTTTACAAGTTGCACTGGTGCTCCATGGTTGCAAACTGTGATGAAACAGTCGCAGTCTGAAGCCCTGCATGTACAAAGACACATTTCCTCTGCTCACACTATTGTTAATCTCATTAAGGTAAACTGTTATCGCAGCGCAGTTAAACTTGTTGATTTTTTCACCATGAGCTGGAAACACACTAACACCTCTCCAGTCTGTATATTAAAGATATTTGCAAGTCACAATGGTGCTCCATGGTCACAAAAATGCGACTAAATAGTAACAGTCCGGAGTCCTGCATATGAAAAACACACCTCACCTACTCTCAGTATCACTCAGAAAAAAGTAATCTAGATGGGTTGGTTAGTGTGTGTGACATATCATGTTTGTGAGTCTTCCTTTGTGTGTGTGTCTGTGAAAGAGCCACAGGGAAACTGAAACGTAAAAGCGACACTCATGCAAGTGGCTTAAAACAACATGACCATTTTCACTGGATGTTCATGATATGGTCATTTTATACATCCCACGTGAAACAAGCTGTGATACATCGAGTAGACTATATTCAATATATTGCCCACCCCTATATCCAAGGTATACTGACATATAAAGATAAATATCCTCAATTCAAAGAGCAGACAGCCATATTTCCTCACAGTTGGTACATAAATATCACTTCAAACACTCATAAATTTGAGCTCTCCCTCTAAAATGCATCACTTGGGTCTATTTCAGTCATGGATTTTTGAAACTGTATTTTTGACCTCTGTCTTCAGCAGACCTCAAAAATCTTCTCTGTTTTCTTTGTGGCTATAAACCTAAAGCCAGGCAGTCTGAGTCTGCCTACAGTAAAACACTCATCTGGGATTAGGAGCCATTTATTCATCTCAGCTCAGTAATACTATGAGAGCCTCGCTTCAGAATCCAATGAATATTTCACACTTTCATTTCATATGCAATCTCTAGTGCTCAGAAGAAGTGTGTATTGCTGGGTATGATTCTGTATGCTTTACTTTTGTGTGTGTGTGTGTGTGTGTGTGTGTGTGTGTGTGTGTGTGTGTGTGTTTGTGTGTTTCACCATACAGTATGTGTGTTTTGGGGAATTAGTGTGTGGCACTTTATTTGATCCCAGTATTGAAGTGTGTATTTTATAGTATGCATGTGGTTTTACACTTGATTTCTGTGCTGCAAAGGTATGTTTTGTGCAGTTTGACTGCATTCACGGAAAATTAACAAATAGCATTACGACCCTTTTTGAGTGGACATGAGGCCAGAGAGTTCAGGACATAGCGGAGACAAAAATGCAATGAATTGTGTATCTCTAAAGAGCACTCACTGACACACACTCACACATTTATTTCCAGGTATTATAACTCCATAATCAACACAAAAACCTACTAAACCAGCTTCAACATTAGACCCACCATTCAAATGATCCAGTGTGTATTTACTCATTTTACTTCTAGCCAGATGGATATACTGCTCCTGCTTTGACATCAACTCATTAACTCAGTGCCTCCTCAACAAAGACTCAAAGTCAACTGAGTTTTTAGCTGTGAAGCTCCCATCACTGGGGTCTAAAAGCACTGTGGTCAACTCAGCTGTGAATCCTAGACTGTTACTGAAACAATCTTTATCTGGTAAACAGTGACCTCCTAGCAACATAGCATATTACCAGACTGCAGAAAGTCCGAATTTGATTGTGATTCGAATCAGCAAAGTGATTCTTGATATCCACCTTTATTTCTAACCTCTTCCAACCTAGTGGAGAGGAAAATCAGTTTAGCACACTGATATGATATAAAAAGAAATCTCCTCCACAACTTTACAGTCAATTAATCAATCATTTATTTGTCACATGGAATTATACAAGGTCCATTATCCAATGATCCCATCAGCTCCTTTAAATTGTGCACTGTAATTTAGTCCTTTTTTGCATCTTCTTACACTGCTGGTTGCTGCTTTATAACTGCCCATGTTTCTGGATGGTTCTTGTAATCCATGGTTTCTGATTGTGGAATGATTTAACTGTCCGCACAACCCACCCAAACAAGACGGCCAAATGGTTGCTCATTCCCAACAAGGCAGCGCTGCACTGCAGCTGCTTCTAAACAGTGAATTTCCTCATACCAATGAGCGACTCGCAGCCATATGCCACCACCATCCAAAGCCAACAACGAAGACTTGCAAAGTAAATATTAAGAGCATAAACGTAGCACAAATTTAGTGAAGCTGAAAGAGAGGCAACTGGAAACGTCCATGCCTGTCATACTACTACACTGGCTCTATTTCAATGTCACCTAGTTTATTGAACTTGATTATTGTCTTTGTGCAGCTGTCAAAAACATAGATTTATCAATACATATTGATTCTCAATACTTGAAACAGTTTCAGTACTCATTATCACAGTATTGGTACACCATACAAGCCTTGTTTTTCACTCTCTCATATTATTAATGTTTACTACAGTCATTCTGCTGTATGAAAAAGGAAGAAAAGTCATCATTGTCATATTATAGCCTTATTATAGTTATCTTTAAAAAAAATCTAAATATAATGCACTTAATGTAAATTTTCCCCATGGTATTGAAAATGGTACTGAATATCAGTATTTTTCAAGGTATTATGTTATAGTTAGAAATGTCAGTGTTGTGACAACACTAATGCATTTGAGATGAAGATTGAGATAATGCCCTTTTTGCAATCTTAGACAGTGATCTTCCTCTGTGCAAACTTTATGTTAATCTAACAGCATTATGTTCAGACTTGTGGCGTGTTTAAAGTGACATGAATATATTTTTTAGTCCACCTTCGTAAGCTTGCCGCCTTGCTTGCTTGCTTGCCATTCACACATGACACCAACATGTCACACTGACCTCACATCAACATAATATAAAGATGTGCCAGCCATATAACTAGCTACTTGGCTGACATTTCTGAAACACCTCACCTCCATAAAAACAGCAGAAACCACCACCTCCTGGAAGATGGGGCATCTGTCTTTGTGACAACTGTGGCCAAACTGCCCTGAAAGCCCCTAAAAAAGTACATTTGGGCTGTATCCAAGCAATGATTCACTATATGGTGACACAGTGAGTGGTAAAGTGAGATTTCACTGATAAATCACAATTATTTTCTGTCATCTCTGACAAGTGTAGTGGTATATCGCTCGACTGTTATTTCAAATCTTTAAAATATGGAGATTTACATTGTAAGATTGTTAGCATAAAGAGGTGTAGATTCCACGGACAGTACTTTTTTTGAGCCATTGCAAAAATACGTAGCACAGGGGTAGTGACAGATAGCCAACAGCAACACCAGTGCATGCTGCTCTCTGACTCTCTACAACACCATGGCAACAGGCTCTCATAATAGTAATCCCCTAGGTCAGTTGCTGGTCTCCTGACTCTGTTATTGCTTCTGTCACTGAGTCATATGGCCCCTGGGCTGTGGCTTAGTATGTCATGTCATGTAACGCCCGCCCCCCCACCCCCCCCCCCCCCCCCCACCCCACCCCACACACACACACACACACACACACACACACACACACACACACACACAGAAACATTAGAGCTCATCAGGAAAACTCATCCAGGCTTCAAGAATGTCTTAGAAATGTCATGGGAATTTTAATTCTTTACGGTTAAGATAGTTCTCATTAGTCACACTCCAACAGCAGGTCTGTGTTAATCTTGTTAAGGCAAAAACATTGCTCAAAACAAAAGATCATAACCATTTTTTTTATGTAGCTATACTCATGCAAACAATATTATCTCAGTCACAAGATCAAAAAATCCAGGTTTGAACCATAAGAATGATCATTTTGACATGAACAGAGACTAGAGTCCTGTTTAGAGAGAGATCGCTTCAGTTCTTCCCAAAGGTTCTCACAGCCCCCAGAGAAATTGCCAACTAATGCAACTTTGTTCTTAATTAGTTCAGAGATTCTCCAACAAATCCTGCAGTATTTATACATCCTTAAAGGCATACAGTATGAGCCGAGGACAGGGAAATATACTGTGCGTTACATTTTCTAGCCAGTAGGTTCTTAAAGTTTTTTTAAGCTGTGACCTAAATGAAAAATTCACCACAGGACACAGGCTCATTAAAACATGTTGATACTGTTTTAATGCACAGAGCCACCGAGAGAAGGTTCCAGATTCATTTAAAGTCCTATGCCATGGTTCAAAAAGCCCTTAATCTAAGCCATTTATCACATTCTTATAATGTTGGAGTATATGTGACAGTATGAAAAAAAATAGACTTTCCAAAGGGGAAAATGAAAAATGACAGATTCCTCGGGGGGGGGGGGGGGGACTAAGAAAAACGGGATATATGGATTGAGTTTGCAAAGTCTCCAAAAGTGAATTGCTAATGACACAGGCTAATGCTGAAGGCAAGTTAAAACCTTTTTCCCTTTGAATTTTGCTTGTGAGGCAATATTCTATCCAAGGGAGTGGCTTATAGGCCACTGAAGCTCAATACTCTCGAGTGTGAGCACACACACATCATCCGCACACACAAAATACAAGGCACTGATACCTGCTCAAACATTCATATAGGCACATATGCCCTGTGCACACACACACAGCGTTATGTGACTAATTAATACGTATAAATCAAAAGGATTATATGCATCACGGCTGACTTAAACACTGATTTTGTAGCTCTTTGTACAGAACAACAGCTGTCTGACACTTGTTTCTCTTCTTTGTGACGTGTCTGGCTGGATGTGTGGTTAGTCACGTGCATGTCTGTGTAATCTGCTTACTGCTGGTCAATAAGGAAACACGGTATATTAATTAGAGGCTATTTAAGTCTAACTCACATGTGTTAGTTTCACTTCACAGGTATTAAGTAAGAATATAAATGCTCCATAGCTGTTTGTGGTCACCTTAAATTTACATAAAAGCACTTAACTCATTGTTTACAATGTCTTTTTTTTTATATTACAGAAACTAAAATTAAATGAGTAAAACTATCTCACCAATTTCTTTAATTACTTTATCTCAGAGGCTGACAAGGGAAAACACGCTACATGACCCAAAACATTTTCATTAAGAGAAATGTACTCCAGCTTCAGCTTGATTTTGGAGCTGAGAGAGACCAGTGTGTTTGAAATAAAGAGGCGATACAAAAAGATATGTTTTCTTTTTTAAATTTAGCCTTTGTATGTTATAATATTATATACTTGTGTGAAATGTATTTGTATTGGATTTGCATATGTGTTTTTGAATTGGCATCATTTCTGAAACTGAAGAAAGTTTCTCCCAGTGGAAATGTTTTAGGCCATTGTGGCACATTTGCAAACACAAAACGTTACATTCTAAGAAGAGGTTCTTACCTTGTCCTTGTCTTCTACCAGGTCACTGAGGATATCATCAGGATCCAAAATCCCCCCGTCACAGTATTCAACATGGTGAGTCCGAACCAGGAAGTCTCCCTCCTATAACACAGGACACAACGTGTAAATCAAAAAATTAATGTGTGAATAACTCTGAGACCTGCTGACCACGAACTTTGTTTTACTTATACTATATGCACGTTCAAGGGTGGCAAGTGCTATGCCTATCACTATCTAATTAAATTAAGCCATAACTATATCATAAAAATGATGAAAACATTCATTGTAAAATGATTAAAAATGATCATGAGTGTGCAACACTTTGTCTATCAGGAATTATAGCCCTGAAACTCTCCTCACCAACTTGACTTTGTCTATTCACTTTTAAGATGCTATCATGAACATTAAACTCCAGATACAATTGTACAGCATCATACTTTCTCAATGTGTTTTACCTCCTGTGAAAACAAGATATTCGACGAGGATATAAAACATTGAAGCATCATCAAAAATAATATGGAGAAAGACCTCCATTTCTGGTCACCACCTCCTTCCCTCTGCTCATTTATATACCTCTGTTCTGTTCAACTTCCCCTCCCCACTGCTGCCATTTCTGCCCTCTTCTTTGTTTCTTTCCTCCTTACATCTTCCACATCTTTCCCTAGGTGCCTTGTACAGATTACAACTCCAGCCTGGCCCTTTCTCTGTCCCTCCTCACTCGCTTTCTCCGCTGTGTTGGGTCTGTGATTAATGACATCGACACTGCACCAGACAGCTGACTACATAGAGCTGGTTGTTGAACAACATATTGAGACAACACACATACACCCCACAAGCGCACACGCACATACAAAACCACAAACAGCCCAAGGAAAGGTATGACTCAAAACATACAGGGTGCTGCTCCATTAAATCACTCTTTCAGGGTCAGGCTCCTGTCAATGCTTTTCAAAAACTCCCATCAGGGAGAGGGTAAGATAGAGCAAGGTGCTCTGTGTCCCTGGATATCACTCCAAGTCTCTATTGCTACACTAAGCTCTTTCCAATTACTTACTTATTTATACTTCCTAAATGATAAGATCGTATAAATGTGTTTCTTTGTACATTCATAAAAAAGATCTGGTTTGAGGTAAGACTTCTTTTTGATCTGTTTTTAAATACAAATCAACAAACCAGCAGAGGAAATGCCATTTAATTTTAACAACCAGGTCCAAAAGTTTAGAGCCACCTGGCTATAAAAATTTTAATGTCTTAAAGGAGCTCCAGACATGTAACTTAAAGGTCCAGTGTGTAAGATTTAGGGGGATTCGGTGGCATCTAGCAGTAAGGACTGTAGATTGTAGCCAGCTGAAACTTCTCCTGGATAGAATTCATTCCATGTTCATCGTTCAGGACATATTTTTACCAGGAGTCGAATTATCCGCAGACATCTCCTCCTCTCAAAAACAAACACACCTGGTAAAAACATTAAATTAAGCTGTTTTTTGTTACAAATCAGTGTTTCTTCTGCCCTGTCTGGCCAGTTGCAGATGGCCTGCTAGACAAGCACCTGCAATATGTGCTCACCAATTTTCTCTGATAACTTAATGTGTGCTTACCTCATTTCTGATCTTTTCCAAAACAAACTGACTGGGTGATTTAAACCGGTAAAAATGCTAAATAAAGCAGTTTCACACTACAAATTAGTGTTTTTCCTATGGTGTTTGGCAGATCGGAGACGGGCCACTGGCCTTGCAATGGCTAATGCATGCTCACCCTTCTTCTCTGATAAGGTTGATTAGGTTTTTACCATGAGCCAAATTATCTGCAGAGGTTTCTTCCTCTCCAAAACAAACAGAGCCAGTCATTTAAACCAGTAACAAAAACTAAATAATGCAGTTTCACGTAAACTACTACTGCTGCTAATGACAGGGGCCTTCGTGAAAACACAAATGGCCCTATCTAGAGTCAGTGTTTGGTTTGTCCATTCCGGGCTACTGTAGAAACATGGCAGAGCTACATGGCAATCTCCATAGACAAGGACCCGCTCCCTACAGTATGTAGATATGAACAGCTTATTCTGAATTAACAAATACACAATTCATATTCCCAGGTGACTGTACACTGAAGAAAACATACTTATTACATTATGCTTATTCAGAAATGTTCTGAAATAACTTCTTTCACTGACTAATGCTTTAAGTTAAAAGATACTTATCAAAAGTCACGTTTTGCTGCATTTACTGCATAATGGTTCTGATTTGTAAATATGTTGTGTCTGTCTCAGTTATCCCTCCAACTCCTAATAGATTGGAAATAACAAAAAAGAGCATATATAACAAATAACATTTTAAATGCACTTAATCTAGGTTAACACTACACAACTTTAAAAGTTAGCAGACTCTCACCACACAACTTACTGTCTCGTAATCAGGAGCCTTGAAGTCACTGTGGTTTTTTATACAACATAACTGACCAGCAACAGGGGGACACACACTACAAATCTTACATCTGTACGTCTGGTCTCCAAACTACATTTGAAATAACATAATACCATGCACGACGCTGGATTTTTGTAGGTATACGTGTTCACAGTATAGTTTGTTTCCACATGTCTTTAATTTTTATAGCCTGTTTCCTCAGGGTGCGACAACAACTTAGGTCTGTGTTGCAAATGCAGCCCAAACAGTACGGACTATAATGTTAAAGGTGACCCCCTCCCCAGGTTTCTCATCAACCTGTGTCTTGCACTCAGGTCCAGGTCCAGTTATTAAGCCTGCTAGATATCTGGGATAAGACTGACATTTGTCTTCAAGCTCCAATTCGAGCTCCAATTTGTAAGAGCCAAGCCAATGCCAATTTGCCTCTGATCTGAGGCTTCTGAGATTTAAAGTCAGGGCTAAAGTCGTTTGGTAAAAACTAGACATTAGTGAGTGTAGTAAGGCTAACAGTATGTAGTATGTGTTGGTGCCTTGGGGATATACCTTTTCTATAGTAAAAACAATGGCATTTACCAGACTTCATGAATAAGTGCACCAACATATGGTCCGCCTCTTTTTGCATTACATGAGAAAAACATACAATGTTTGATTTTGAGTCTAGTCATTCTTCACTGACACCTGGTGCCAGCTGATATATAACTTACAACATGGATGTGTTTGCTTACTAAAGATAAAGCATTTATCCCAAGTTAAGTAAAGCCTGGGTACCTAAAAAACATATTTCCATTGTGTCACAAAACAAGACATTTCAATGGATTTTCAACCATCACTGTTACACAAGACTCTGAGACTGTGGCTGTTTATACAGTTAAATTGTCTCTCCCTCCCTCCTTCCTGCTGGAATTCATTGTACAACTCCATTGTAACAATGACTTGGCTGACACCCAGGCCAGATGTATGAGAGAGAGAGAGATTTTCAAATACTGTGTTTACATTGTTTTATTTTCCCTTTTGCACAGTGTTTATCTTTCTTGAGCACTATCAATCAGGGTTTTGGGGCATATTAACTCTGGGACAAACATGTGAATGTTTTTTATGATTACTGGGGAATATCTCAGTGCCAAAGTGTCATGTAAATTATTTTGTATCTTTTCTGCCCTCAGCTTTGCACATAACATCTCACAAAGCCCAGTGTTTTTATTGCCGCCTGAGCCTCAGAATGAGTCCCACTGGTGCTAGAGTTTGTCTGTACTGGTTTAATGGTCCTTAAAGTCCTTAATCCATCACATCCCAACACAAACAGAGTCACCGCACAAGCAACTTTACCAACTACGCCTTGTCAAAAACATGACAAACTCTGCCATGATTTACATTCTTAATAGATAACAGAGAAGCATTAGGAGTAACATTTTTATGGTTTAGAGTAAAATATTCCCTTCCAAGCTAAAGGGAGCGGAGGAAAAACAGCAATACAGCATAGTATCAGAATATTTTTGCATGGCAATATTATATTGTTACTTAGATGCAAAGTATCAATTTTTTATTATAGAATTATTGACACTACAAGTACAAATAAAAATGTTGGTAGCCTAGTTAAATGAACTGGCCAAAAACTTTATCTTATTAGATAAAATAGATGTTGACAAAGTTTTCCTTTGGGGAAATAATTTACAGTTGAAAAAAGGTAATAAATCGCAGTATGTTTTATCACAATACTCAGCATATCACAGCACATTTAAAATCGCAATAATATTGTCTTGTGACTTAAGTATCGTGATAATATTGTATAGTGGGGCCCCTGGTGATTCCAACCCCTACAAGCTAATTCTCTTTTACATAGCCTGACAAACAAGACAATCATCTTTTATGTCAACAAAACCCACTCTGGTCATTACCTCCACATCAAAGCCCTGAGGTGCCCTGTGGGCCCCTGCGGTGTACAGCTCACACAGCACACTTTAATGTTCTTTTTATTTCAGTTAACACTGTACCTTGGAGGTGCATGGTCCCAAAATAATTAGCAATTCATCAATTACAACAAACCCACTGACATACCATAAACATGTAGCTTTTAGAGACCTCTGGGATCTGGGGCCTCAGGGCAGTTTGCCCTCTTAGTGGGGTTAGTAATCTAGCAGTAGTGCAGTGCAATGCTTTACTTGGGATGTAGTAAATCTTTAACTTGTTTTCTTTTCTTCCATTTTTGCAATGCTACTACATAAGTGCTAAAAAAAAAAGAGTCAACTGACAAAAACTATTAATTATAATTAATAACCATATTAGTCAAAAACTCGTTTGATGTCATACAATCACAAAAGTAAAGGAGCTTGCTTTTTTTCATCTCATCTCACTATTAGCCATTTTCAGACAACAGATACATCACATTGCTGACTAATTGTATTTTTGGGGGTGATGGCATTTCGTCACTCAGAAATAAGTGTTTTTCTATAATGTGCTTTATAGCTTCATTCAGATATTTATAGAAACAGCTGTGTGCTCATACAACATTTAATATAGCACTTTGGGTAACACTTTACTTGAAGGTATCTACATAAGAGTGACATGACACTGTCATAACTATGACATGACACAGTCATTAACATTTGTGTACATGTCTTTTTTTTTTATGACTGCTGTCATTAAGTGTCATTCAGTTTTTGTAATGACAAGTTGACATTGTTCGGTTTGTCTTGATTATGACAACTTGACATTAATTAAAGTGACATTACCAGTAGATTGTCTTTGTCATGACAATAACAATCATCATGTCAACTTGTCATGAACACAAAAAGAGGTGCATTTCTTGTTCATGTAAAGTTGTTATGACAAAGACATCTTCTGGTAATGTCATCCTGGTTAATGTCAAACTGTCATAATAAGGACATCCCAAACAAATGTAATGTCAGCTTGTCATGACAAAGACATCTTCTGGTAATGTCACTTTGATTAATGTCAAGTTGTCATAATCAAGACAACCCAAACAATGACAACTTGTTATTACAAACACCGAATGACAATTAATGACAGTAGTCATAAACGTTTATGACATGTACATAATGTTAATGACAGGTTCATGACCGTGTCATGTCATAGTTATGACAGTGTCATGTCACTTTTATGTAGATACCTTCAAGTAAAGTCTTACCGCACTTTGACATCACTTTGAGATGCCTAACTTGTAATAGGCATTTGCTGTTTTTAACATTTTATAGATTAATGGCTTAAGTGGTATTACATTAAAAGAATATTAAAACTATCATACATCAATCATCTATCATACATATCAATGCATTTATCAATTAATCAGTGAATCACTTAGTGTTATTGTATCAACATGTTATGTTACAATTAGGACTTGTGATGTTTTCAACCCCTTGCCATTTAATTACAGCACACTCCTGTGGGTGCACAACTTCATTGAACCACATTTTCTCTTTGTATTTAAACTGACTGCTGCAGATGTGAACCAACACACAGGTATCATAATTAAATTATGTTTTACTTACTAAAAGAAAAACACTGTATACTATGTGGTGATAGAAGGTTTTTGCAGAACAACATCAACAGCCATATTTCTTTGGTGACCTGCTGTTGTTTTTAGGTCAACAGCCCCCTTTGATCTCCTGTTACAGTAGGCAAGCCGCACAGCTAAGACGACAAGAGATGGAGAGGTAGAGCGATAAGAGCTGTGAGCGCACCGATCTAATCTGTTATTCAAGGGGGTGCATGGATAATGTGTTACATATTTTTTGTGAACTGGAGAAACCCTGTGCCTCCAAGTCTGGCAGTTTAAAAACCTAGAGGGACATTCAGATATTGTAGGACTAAAGATAAGAGTTGTAAACACACTGATCTAATCTGAAAAATCAGGGGGATTAGCACTTAATACAGTGTTTTGCCTGATACTATTACAGATAATCTTGGGCAATTTTAGGTATTTTACTCTCAGGGACATGATCTAGAAATTATCATGAAGTTGTAGTAAAATAGAGTTAAAACACTATGTAGATTATTCAGTGTTGTCAGGTGTGTGCCTAACCCTCCGCCTCTCCCCCATTCTTTATCTCTCAACAGTAGGGCTGGGCGGTATACCGGTTTGTACCGAAAACCGGTATTTATTTTTGTTATGATATGAATTTTTCATATACCGCAATACCGGTGAATAGCCCAAACAACGTCCGGAACGTGCGCGGCGGGAAAGTGTTTCAGCGGGGACCCATTTCACCGCTGCACACCACAGGCACGTTTGAGCGGGTGAGAGTGAGAGCATAGAAATGTTTAGAGGCAAGAATGGCTGCTGGAGAGAGTCCTGAAAGCAAAGCAACTGTACACGATGACCCAGAAGAACTCATACCAAAAAGAGCAGTGTTTCCCGTATATGCAACTAGCAGCGGCGCACCGCCGTTTACAATTCTCCTCTGCCCTCTGTATTGCGCACAGCGGAGTTTCGCCCCGATGCGCACACACACACACACACACACACACACACACACACACACACACAGACAAAGCGCACACACACAGGTAAGCACACTAGAGCACGGCTCGGACCACATTTTCCTGACCGAAGACGACCCGTCCCGAGTCCGAGACAGTCACGGCCAGGCTCCACCGGGCACGTCAGCGGCGCAACACGTCTGCAGCACGAGTCCCGTAGCAGCTCGCCCCCTCGGTTAATCAATTACAGCGGCTCCACCAGCAATGGGAGCGACGCGACAACCCCCGTCTGTCGCGCAACAACTCTCTATTTTACGCGGCTCTTCCATTTTTGTCGCGCTACGCTCCCCTACACGACCCTCCAGCAGATAAAAACTACATGAAATAGTCTGCTAAACGAGCACAATGTGTTTTTAAATGAATAAACCATTATCAGAGGTGATATGTGATGATTTTTTTTTTCATGCATTTACCCATGTTTATCCGTGACATTGTGTAAATGTCTGTGGCAGACATTTGAAAGCGAGTAGATGACAAACAGTACAGTAAACTTGTAGATAGGGGTGGGAATCTTTGGGCACCTCATTCGATTACGATTACGATTCAGGGGCTACGATTCGATTATAAAACGATTATTGATGCATCTTTAATTTATGTATATTGATGCACTTTTTCACAACACACATTTCTTTTTGTCTCACTGAATAAGCATTCAACACTTGCAATTTTTAAAAACAGTGCATTTGTAATAAGAAAGAGTTGAATTCATTTCCATTATATTTTATTAAACATATAAATGGAAATGCTTGCAAACTGTAAAGTTACAACTTCGTAGTACGGAACCAAAGGTAACAACAGGTATCTTAAATCACAAGATAAAACGCGCAGTTTGAGTAACAAATGATTTGGTGGCGACAGACGTCCACGCATCACATGTAACCGCGTTCCTACCTGCCTGCCTTCAACAGTGAGGCCATGACTTCTGTTGGTTTGATGGTAGAGTGTCGGTGAAATAGCGTCGGGATGGGATGGTGTATCTGGGCTCCAATGTATGCAGCAGTGCTCAAAATCCCTGATTTTCCACGACAGAATAAGGACGCAAATCCTTGGCAATAAATGCCGTGATGGCCTTCGTAATTCGCTTCGCCTTTTCCGATGAGGGTGGCAGCTTTCTAATTGCTTCCTCGATTGTTCTCTGGTCGGTAGCACCACTAGTTGCCGCAGCAACAACAGCCTGCCGTCTCCCTGACTCCTCCGTCAGGTGGAATCGGGTTACATGGCTTCTCATGTTTGTTGTGTTGCCAAAGTATTTTATTTTAGCACGACACAGCTTACATATAACATGGCTCTTGTCCAGTTCGCTTCCGCCGTCAACGTTGTAGAAGCCGAAGTATTTCCACACATCTGCTTTTAAATTATAAGAAGCTGTTCAGCTCTCACGGCGAGGTGGGTAGCGGTCAGCCATGTTTGTTTTCCTCTGTGCGTGTGTCGGCATGTCTGCTCCAGGTGCGCATCCCAAAGTGTCCCGGAGATGACACGTACCGCGCTTCTTAGTTCCGCATTATTTAGAACCTTCTGTATTACTCTAATTAACAGATTTAAATAATCAAAATTTGGAGGTTTGTGAATCGATTCAGATTCGTCCACGTCCGAATCGCGATGCATCTAAGAATCGGAAATTTCCCCCACCCCTACTTGTAGATAACTCAAATATATGTAATAACTTAGGTGGAAAATGCTTTAACATTTCATGCAGCCTACATGCAGCCTCTCGGCTCTGCAAACGGTAAACAACCCCGCTGGCTTCTCTACGTGTCGCTTCCGTATGCAGTCAGTGGAGCCCAGATGAATGGAGCGGAGCGTGTGTTGTGTTCAGGCGTTGTCAGGTAAATAACAAATTCCGGCACTTGAATAGGCCATAGCACAACACAGCAGCATGTCAAGTTGGCCGAACCTGAGCAAAATACCGTGAAATACCGTGAAATACCGTGAAACCGATATGATTTTTTCTTAAAACCGTGATATGAAAATTTTGTCATACCGCCCAGCCCTACTCAACAGTAAGCCTTTCTAGTCTGCCAGTTGACACAAGAGTTTGGCATGCTGTTGTCAGGCTGTGCAGAGAAGTGGACTTGGGTACAACACAAAACAGCTAACTTAAAGAAAACTATGGAGCTCATGCTGTCTACACAATGTGAGAGGCATCTGCTTCATACACTAATAGGTTGAGACTGTGGAAGTTCCTATCAGTTCCAGAAAAAAATAATAGCATTCTTAAGGTCCCCTGGGCCAAAACTGAGAGGTCTGGAATTATCACAGTTTCAACAAGCAAGGCAATTATGCCAGTGATGTAAGGTATTATTGCCCCAAAGTGTTATTAAGTACAGAGAGTGAACACTGGTGCATTATCTAATTCTGTGGAAAAATAACAAAATCAGACTTAAATTGTCCCTTGGCCTTGACCCATCTTGTGACCCTGCAGTAACAAAGCTTGTTTTCTGTAGACAGCAGAGCAATTGCTGGTGGGAATGCCATGGTAACAATTACTCACCACGTTAACATTTCAGCATTCCACATGTAAGCTGTGCAAAAGGTGATTTTTCACTCATGTAATTTTATTTATCCAAGTTTATTGTGATCATCCAAAATAAGATTACATTAGCATTTTGACTGCGGGTCAAATTTAGATGAGCTGACTTTTTTTACATGGTCTGGTGAGCAGCCATCCTTTCATAATTAATATGCCATGTAAAACAACACAATTAAACAACTAGGCTGATGTGTGGGCATTCATTCTAATATATATTGATGATCTAGTTATGATAAGCTTGTCAGTCACTGAACAGAACAGAACAGAACAGAACAGAATAGAATAGAATAGGTATCAGGCTGTATCAACACATTCCTGCAGTTTGTGTGCGGAGAAAGCGGCACGCGTCTCCTCCCTGCCCCTCCCTCCCTCTCAGGAATAATTGCCTGTGCTCTGGCGTGGGTCCAGGATGTTTTACAATTTTATCAGCTTGTTTGGCCACGCCTCATCAGCCCTCCTGCCCTGGCTAATGAAACCACAGCATACACCCACAAAGGCAGGAACTCTTTCACATACATTCACCTTACAATCCATACATGCAAACATGCAGAAACGCACCCTTCAGCTTACAAAAGGTTTCACAGTGTGTTTCTGTACTTGTGGCCATATTTGGACCACACACATGACACTATCCATGACAACATTGTGTCAAATATAGATATAATCTAATGGTACATGTGTGTAAACATGTACTGCATGTATATTTTAGAGAGAAAACTCAAATCCAGTTCACCTGAACATATAAACCGATATCCAGTTTGATATTACACAGCAAACATCTTACTAAACCTGAAACCACATAAACAAGCATTCCTAAACACACAACTGCACACTTGTCTGTTTGGCCAAAAGTAATTAAGAAGTCTGTCAACAAGCTGATGACTTCCTGACAACTCCCCTCGAAAAACAGCCTCCGCTGTCCTCCCTCCCTCCTCTGTCTCTGGCCACACTTCCCTTTTTTGCCCTGCTGTGCCAGCTATCTCCCTTTTTACATTTATCATCTTTGTTCTGATCTCTTCAAAAGGTTTATTCATTTCCTCCCTGCTACCTCTCCCCAAGAACATGGTGTACTGTTGTTTTAGTTTTTCTTTAATAGTACTTCCATCTTCCTTTTTTCTCAAACCACAATTTTCTGCTTTGCCTCCATGTTCATCCATCAAGGGTGATAGCTCCATATTATGGCTGTCAGCAAGCTGTTTGCTTCTTGGTTTTATAACAAATAATTATAGATCTTGGTGCATTTAGTTCCTTGATGATTGAGTCAGGTGAATGACAATTAACCCAATAATGACACTTGAGAAACAAGCTACTGACTGAAGACACCTCTCAGTTCAACAGTCCACCTCCAACATTCAACTTGGCATGCTGTATATTACAGGGGTGTCCCAAACCCTCTGAGTGGTCGCATTGGAGCCAAATATCAAGGCACTTTTGGTAGACTGGTATTGGCTAATTATACCCACTCATGCTCCATTTCTTTGCAGTTTATTGCATTGTGCTCTGTGTTTACCATCAGTCTTATACACTGCCTGGCCAAAAAAAAAGTCACCACCAAAAAAAAAAGGTCATACACTCTAATATTTCGTTGGACCGCCTTTAGCTTTGATTACGGCACGCATTCGCTGTGGCATTGTTTCGATAAGCTTCTGCAATGTCACAAGATTTATTTCCATCCAGTGTTGCATTAATTTTTCACCAAGATCTTGCATTGATGATGGTAGAGTCTGACCGCTGCGCAAAGCCTTCTCCAGCACATCCCAAAGATTCTCAATGGGGTTAAGGTCTGGACTCTGTGGTGGCCAATCCATGTGTGAAAATGATGTCTCATGCTCCCTGAACCAGTCTTTCACAATTTGAGCCCGATGAATCCTGGCATTGTCATCTTGGAATATGCCCGTGCCATCAGGGAAGAAAAAATCCATTGATGGAATAACCTGGTCATTCAGTATATTCAGGTAGTCAGCTGACCTCATTCTTTGAGCACATACTGTTGCTGAACCTAGACCTGACCAACTGCAGCAACCCCAGATCATAACACTGCCCCCACAGGCTTGTACAGTAGGCACTAGGCATGATGGGTGCATCACTTCATCTGCCTCTCTTCTTACCCTGATGCGCCCATCACTCTGGAACAGGGTAAATCTGGACTCATCAGACCACATGACCTTCTTCCATTGCTCCAGAGTCCAATCTTTATGCTCCCAAATTGAAGCCTTTTTTTCCGGTTAGCCTCACTGATTAGTGGTTTTCCTAAGGCTACACAGCTGTTCAGTCCCAATCCCTTGAGTTCCCTTCGCATTGTGCATGTGGAAATGCTCTTACTTTCACTAGTAAACATAGCCCTAAGTTCTACTGTTGTTTTTCTTCGATTTGATCTCACCAAACGTTTAAGTGATCGCCGATCACAATCATTGAGGATTTTTTTCCGGCCACATTTCTTCCTCGAAGACGATGGGTCCCCACTATCCTTCCAGTTTTTAATAATGCGTTGGACAGTTCTTAACCCAATTTTAGTAGTTTCTGCAATCTCCTTAGATGTTTTCTCTGCTTGATGCATGCCAATGATTTGACCCTTCTCAAACAGACTAACATCTTTTCCACGACCACGGGATGTGTCTTTCGACATGGTTGTTTAGGAAATGAGAAGCAACTCATTGCACCAGTTGGGGTTAAATAAATTGTTGCCAGCTGAAAGATAATCGCCCATGCAGTAATTATCCAATAGGAGGCTCGTACCTATTTGCTTAGTTAAATCCAGGTGGCGACTTTTTTTTTGGCCAGGCAGTGTATGTTATAAATGCATATTGTCTCCAATTTCTAGTTACAATGCTTATGTTTTAAATATCAAATAGACAGCTAAAATGCCTTTTAGTGAATGAAGAGATAATCAAATGTCTTAAACTGGATTTGCATCATACATACTGTTTCACAAACTAATAACATAATTGATAGGGATTATTAAATGACTGGGCTTGGGTTTAGATGCAAAAAACTATCACCAATACAGTAATATGCACCAATACAGTAATATGACAACTGAAGTGTATCCTTCATGTTTCGATCCATCTTGTTTCCCTATTTTGAGCTTTATTCCAAATTGTTTTCCTCCACCAAACTGTCTATGTTTTTACAGTTTAGCATCAGTCAATGATGATGTTAATGTTCAAAAACAGGTTAGCCAAACTCAAGGTTGTACACAGTTTTAGTTAAGCAAGACTTAAGGTTCCACTGAAACTTTACATGAGCTGTAAGTCTCCAGAAAACTTAAAGGGGACTTCTCAATGCAGCACTATAACAAAAGCCGGGCGTACCATACATACAAACACATCAGCACTCTCTTATTACCTTCGACTTTCTAATCCCATATGTCTCCTCTATCCCTCTTTGGTCCCATACTGGGTAACACAAAAGGGTATACAAATTCTAATAATTAGGCTACGATCAATGTGAATCTAAAAGAAAAAAAAAAATCAATGCAGCTGAAACACAAAATAAATCCTCTCTGAAACTCAACTTACGACTAAACCTCAAGAATCCCTTCACTAAAGCGTAGCTTTAATGCCCATTCTATGTGTTAGCTCTTCTTAAGCACCACTGTGGGAACTCCTAACAAAGCAGCTGATAAATGGGACTGCCAGTGTCAGTTAGCTACAGTGGGTGCATGCAGGAACACACAAGATTAAAAGAAATGTTTTTAATACAAGCAGCATACTTTCTGAGTAAGATGAAGCAGATAGGGAGGAGGGGAGGAGGGAGAGAGTCAGACAGAAAGCAAGCTGTCTCTGTGACAATTTAAAAACATGATTTGCCTAGCACTGGGAGGGAGGATTAGGAACTGGACTGCTCTGCAACACACACATATCCTTGCTTTCTAATCCTGGAACACATTAACAGCCATAATTACACAGCTACAACAGCTTAGTGTTGCAGGGAAATGACTGAGTGATGGGAAGAGAGCAAGAGAAAAACACACAGAGAAACAAATACAAAGGGAGAAGAGGGGATGAGATGAAGCAATTAAGAAGAATACGTATTCTCTTTCCCAGAGAGGAGGTACAAGGGAGAGGGGAAAGAAGCTGAGGAGGCTGTCAGGAGGTGAAAGGGGAGAATGAAAAACACAAACAAAAGGAGAATATTTAAAATGTCAAACAACAAACACGGAGAAGAGAAAGAGGCCAAAACTATCAAAAAGTGGGAAGAATGAGGGTGGAAGGAGAAGTAAAAACAGAATTACAAAGGGGGATGTAAACATAGTAAGAGGAGGAGAGGCTGCGAAGTGCTGACAAAGGTGTGGGAGAGTCAAGAAGAGAGAGAGAAAACAGAAGAAGAGGAGAAGAAAAAAGAAGAAGAGCCGTAGGAGGGCAGGACAAAACACACAGCGTGCATGGGCTTAACAAGGCATTCCATTCACACATACAGGAAACAAAGTATTTAAACACTGCGAGACCTAATCGATAGAGCGGGGAGGTGCATCATTACACACATCACTGCTGCAGGGAAACACACCTGGAGCACTCATTCTGTCTCTCAGTGAACATTAATAAAATCTAAAATGACGCTGCTCTTGTGTTAGACCAGGGATAAACTGCACTGCCACATGGCACGTATTAACCCTTAGAGTTTCATTTTTTTGAGCAAACTGAAATTAAAATGTATTTGTTGCTAATAAAGTAGTACGCATCTCCTTGGTGAGTTCTTGGACTTGGGTGCAATATGAAGACTAAATTCTGCCGCTAGGGCCTCTCAATCAAAACAATACCAAAAGATGGGGCAATGCTGCCATTGCAGTCAGCATCTCCTGCTAGGCTTCCCTCAGCATTCACTGTACAGGAGGTTTGTACCAGGAGCTGAATTATTTGCAAAGGTCTCATCCACTCCAAAACAAACTGACCCAGTGATTTACCAGTAAACCATTAACACTGAATAAAGCAGTGTCACGTTGAAAATCAGTGGGGATTTTCGACACTGTTTGGCATGGCATGGGCTGGAGCTGAGCTGCCGCTAACATTTGCTCAGCTTGTTTCCCTGATGATCCAGATGACAGATGAGTAAAATCCTTCATCCACATAAAACATACAGTCAAAAACGACCAAGCATAACATAAAAATGTGATTTACAACCACATAAATGGCAGGCAACCACAACCCAGGTACATGCACAAAGTGCAATAATGGCGAAATGACATGTTCTTGCTTAAAATTACAGATTTCTCTGGGTTTGAATTTTGTTAGAAACATTTAAATTAATGCAAGAACACAGCTACACAAAATATGTAAAATTGGTCTTGTCATTATTAGACATTTTAATGCGGAAAAGTTACAGAATATCTCTTTATCTTTTGGCATGAGAAATACTGGTAAAACACATTTCATTATGCCCAGTTCCATCAAGTGTCCCAGTAAGCCATGCCAGTGAGCCATTATGCACAATTCCAGGACCCTGGGACAAGCTCACCAAAGTGGAATGCAGTTGTTTTTAATGTTATCAGTGACACCTGTGCTTTTCCAACTACGACATACCAAAATGTCTGCTGTGAAAAAGCAGGCCTTCAGTCAGTCAATAGGTGCCAACAGAAACGCCCACCTAGAGGCTTAAAGCTTAGGCATTGTTTTCAAAAAGTATTCAAAAGTTGTTTCGTCCTTTTTGAATGAAATGCCAAAATAGCTGCAATATCATTACAGTCTATATTTCCTTGCAAAAAAACTGAACAAATTTTAAATTGGAGTTTGAACACTTAAAATAATACTATCCAAAACAGTATTCACTGTTACACCCTTACACCCTTTTAGTTTAGAGATTTAAACATTTAAAATGTAGACTACTCATCTCTACTTCCAGGAGGAACAGACTTTTCTCATAAAGAAGAACAGGAGGTGAAGGAGGAAGTGTTCAAAGAGGAAGAAGAGCTCAAATGAAAGGGAAGTGAGGCAGTGTACAAGTGAGCAGAAAAGGATGATAAATAAGATGAAGGGCTGCAAAACACAAAGAGCACTGAGTGGGGAGGGCTCGCATACGGGTAGATAAAAGCAGATGAAGAAGCAAAAAAGGTAGAGCAAGAAAGAAAGTAGAATGGAAAAAATGAGTCCATCTCCAAGTGCTGTCTCTGTGTCTGTCCCACATAAACACAAACACACACACACACAGCTCTGACATCTCCCCTTCAATCACAACTGAGACCATCTATCTATATGACTGGTGTGCTCTTTGAATAATGGAGCCAATATTAAGCGAGTCACTGAGAAGATTTGGTCGTCTGATGGGGGTCACGAGGTTTCTGCCCCAAGAGCAGTGCAGGGAATCAACAGCAGTCATAAAGGAATCACAAGAGGGAGTCATTTGCATTTTACACTCACAACTAAAGTGGAAACGACTCATGCCTGCTCCTGTCTGGACCATCACAATTCACATCAGATATGCTTTTAATTTTTTATACAGCAATTATGGAGAACTGGACCTCCATGGCTTTGTCTAATTTCCCAAGACTTTGGGATGTGAAAATCATATGGCCCTTTCATGATATAAAAATGACAGAGCATTCGATTATTCTTTTATGACTTCAGGGGAAAACCTCAAATGTTATGAAAGTGCTGTTTCATAAAAAGTTATCTTGCTTCTTTTCCAAGTCTTTCAGGAGTTCATAAAAATCTGCACACTTTATTACAAAACTATTTCAGACAATGAATAATGTAGCTAACTGATGGCTCAAAGGTCAAACAGACTCAAAAGGAGTTTAAATTACATTTGTTCATGCTTTTGTTCATATTCTTGGACTAGCTGGTATCAGTGGATATTACTCTGCAATGATTGCCACTCAAGACAAATGAGCTGCATTTACATGAACAAAACATCCACCATGACTGCATTTTCAAAGTGATGTACAAAGTGTTAGTTATTATTAGGTGTGTAGTTATTTTCTAAATAGCAGGTATCAAAAACTATTGACATCTATAAAAAGTATTGTTTAGGTAACAAAAATCTAGTATTCTACTGGTACCTGTCACAAAACATCTGTAAAAAATACCCAATCATGACTGGATAGTGTGTCATCTCTTTACATCTGGTACACTGGCTTGTATTTTAAGGCTTCCTTCAATTTTTACTAATGTTTGTGCACTGAGCAAATAATTGTTTGGTTAAAACAATACTAATAATGATAAACACCTTTGCCTGAATTTGGAGCAGCTATAGCAAAACATTAAAGTCACAACAGTGCCTATTCTCCCAAGGGGCGAACTGTAAGGTGCAAATGGGTGCATTTTATGAGCAGTACCTGTTCCAGAAGTTTCCTGTATCTCTGTGTGGCTTGCTGGATGAGGTCCCTCACAGTCCACCCCTCCTTGCAGGGCACCACCACACCCGTCTGCCCAAATGTCACTGTCACCTTCATTATAGCAATCTCCACTTCATCCGAGACGCAGGCCCTCTGGATGTGGGTGATGAACAATGGTGATAATAATGCAGACCACTGTGAAATGCCCTCCAAAAAGTCTTGATAAAGAGGCAGGGATTATGACCAAACAGAAAAGGCCAAAAAATGCAGGGCTGGTAGAGAGTGGCTTGGGGTGACTTACATCACTCAAACTAACTTTTTTAAAAGTCCCACAGTTTGTCAAAGTGGTCCACAGCCAACACAGCTCCTTACTGAGACTGTCAGATGTGTTTACTGCCTGTACATGCCATTCTTATCTGCATTTACAGACAAAACTGAAGGTGATGATGACGACATGAGTAAGCTCCTTTCTCTTGCAATGAGGGTTATCACTCTCTCTCTCATCTCATCACATCTCCTCAAGTGGCATCCAGCAAGTGTTGACACTATTCAGTTGGTCCATGCAAGTTATAAAGGGGTTCAGTTTCCAGAAATGGTAAAAAAAAAACAACACTGCAGTCTTTAGTGATGAAGAGTAAAAGTAGACGAGAGGTGAGTGTCAGGTCATTTCTCACTGAGTATAACTAACGCTAACTATCGTTACCTTCACTTAACAGAGGCTAGCTGTCTCCCAGCTAGCTCCTCTTGGCTAAAACTGGTTAGCTTGATACTGTAACCTGGTCCGGCTGAGATAACAAGCCGAGGATGAAAGGTTTCGGCTTGTCACGAGCTTTAGATATCCACACGCCCTTCTCCACCACACCTGGTGCGTTATTACTCGTTTTGACAGATGAACAAGCGTGTATCCAAACTTTCACATCAGAGTTAGCAAGCTGAGTCCCAGGCTAGCTAACGTTAGCCACCTTAGCTGAACTTTGGAGGGAGGGATGCAGTCGCTCGGGCATCATTCCATAACTTTTTTTCCTCTCGTAAGTTTCCTTCTTCAAAGCGGCCAGTAGCATCCACTTCATCAGCGACACACACACTATGGCAACGTAACCGTTATTTTGACAAGCCCGAGGCGAAGTTAAAGAGTAAACAGAGCACGACACTGTGTGTTGGAAAAGTTTTGGGATTCTTTCACTGCCGTCCGCTCCTGGCCAGTTCCTGACCAGCTTCTCCACCGCTTGTTGCTGTCACTTTCTTAAAGGGGAAGTACTCCATTTATCACTCGGCTGAACGACCACACAAACAATGAACGACCTTAGAAACAATGCACAACTCATGATTCCTCATTCTCAGTTACAGATACTGCCCACACAGCAAGATGTAATGCGTAAAAAAGTGGCAGTAAACTCCACTCGTTAGTTAGAGAAGACTGATTTGTTTTGTATTCAGTCAGTCACTCTCCTTATACTTCTATTTAGGTCTCCAAAAACAATGAGCTAAAAGCTGCTCACAAAAGAACTACACCCATTTTCAGAATTCATACATGTTATTTGTATTGTCTAACACAGTCTATAAATATTAGTGAATGCAACAACAACTCTCCTCCAAATTCAAAAAGAGTGCTAGAACTCAAATTTGTGATGTCATCATGTATAAAGTCTGAAACTGATCCACAGACAATGGATTGGTAAAGATATTATAAGCAGGGTTCAAGTCATGGAATGTTGTAGTTGTAATGAAGATGTTACAGTAATCTTCCATGGACAGCCTTCACATAATGTAGCTTAATGGCACATGTTTTTTATATAGCTGTTGGTGTAACATACCTCCAATATGTGTGACATTTTATTTACCATCACCACACAGCATGTTTCCTCATTTTCTCCTTGTGTTCTGTCTCTGCCTTTATGTAGGCCT
The DNA here is from genome assembly GCF_041903045.1 of Epinephelus lanceolatus. NCBI lineage: Eukaryota > Metazoa > Chordata > Actinopteri > Perciformes > Serranidae > Epinephelus > Epinephelus lanceolatus. The sequence goes on from NC_135747.1 coordinate 13,779,818, forward strand.
GCTAGCTGAATTCATGTTTAAACAGAGTTTCAGTCTGATTTGTTTGGAAAACGCCATGCAAATGGGGCAAGAATTAAATTCTAAAAACTATATTATGGGTCCTTAAAAAGTTACGGAAAAGTATTGAAATTTTGTCCATGAAAATGTATGGAAATTGTATGCATGACGCTGAGTACTTGAGAATATGGGTTCATTTTCTATTTCAGAACTGAAGACACTGCAGTATAATAAAGCTCATTTGGGTACAAAAAAGAAGACAAACATTCCTTGAGTCCACAATATCAGGCTCATATTCATTGTCCATCAAGCACCACCTCGCAGGACTAAAAGATGAAGCCAGCACAGAAATGCCAAAAACTGCAGTCAACTGAATAGCCGCTGGAGGCTGGCTCCATAGACCCCCATGTTGAAATGCCTAGCTTTACAGCAGAAATAAGCATGTTTACAGCCTGGTACAAAAAATCAAGATGGCAACAGCTGAAATTCCAAATTCAAGGCTTCAAAATGGGAGTCCACAAACCAGTGGGTGACAGAGGTGTCTATTATTTTTACAGCCTACGGGTCTAACACAGTTAAAAAAAATTATATTAGTAAATGTGAACAACTTTCTTCCAAATCCACATCCAGTGCTAAAGCACAAATTTGTGATGTCATCACATATAAAGTCTGGAACTGCTCCATAGACAATGAATCAGTAAAGGAGCAGCTCCAGACTTTATAGACCTACTTGATGACATCACAAGTTTGAGATTTGGATCTACTTCTCTGGTTTCTGGCTTTGAGAGAGTGGCTCATGTTCACAAAGATTGAATGAACTTTCCTAGGCCATGGAAATACCATTGGCAGTCTTAATTTAGGTGGTGTTCCACCTGAGCTGAGGAGAACTGCAGATTTGGGTTCAAGCAGAAACCTCCAGGGCTGGAAAATGAAGCCAATGCGAAAGTGACAAATACTACAGTTCATCAAATGGGCACTTGAGGCTGAGTAATGAAAAACAGGGTAATGAAAACTGTACAGAGGGTGATTTTTTTATATCTCACCCATTCACATTTTATCAAGGCCCAAAGTTATGTCTGCCTGTCTGCCAATCGTGTCCCAAAAAAAATAAAATGCTGAACTCAAGGCTTCAAAACGGCAGTCCACAAACCAATGGGTGATGCCACAGTGGCTGTGTCCATTATTTATACAGTCTATGGTTCAGTGCTAATTCTCTGTGCATTTGTCACAACCAGGGATCCATCTCAAATTACATTAAATGTGATCAATTGTTAATCAAAAAATATATTTTTGTGGAGTGGAACTTTAGCTTAGCCTACTCAAATGTCAAAGACAAAAAGTACCACCTTTGACAAATGATGGCACCATAGACCTTTTTCACACGGGACATTTTGGCGCGTCCAAGTAAATGACAGGTTTAAATAATAAAAAAAGAATGATGGGTGTGTTCCATTTAACTGACTCAGTATCAGGGTCCAGGTATTGATCATGCATGCTGACTCACTGTCACACAGGGTTACTGGGACACTTGAACAGATCAGAGCCATCGTTTATGTTATTAGTTTCAGCTGTGCTTCACTTTTACTCTTCTCTTATAATATATTTTGTTAACTTTTTTGTTTCTTTGAATGTTTTCCCCCTTATTGTCCCTTTATAAATGGCAAAATCATTAAAATAAGGCCTATTAGTCTTGTAAAAAACAGACACCAGTCTGACTGAATTATTACATTATATTATTGTAAATATTATTAATAGTAATAATATTTACAATAATATAAATATTATTAATAGTAATAGATTTAGTTTTACCTTTGTAAAACCTAGAGTTGGCGTGCATTCAGAGACGGTCACAGCTATTTTAAGGTTATTTTAAGCTATTTTAAGGGATCAACAATAAAACAGCAGACAGTCAAATTTGTGTCTCATGAACCGTGAAACCTGATCAAATCCCTCGAAAATCTTCTTCTGCTGACACCAGCTCAGCATTATAATGTTGATGCCAACAAAAATAATGTATTTACAAAAGATTTTGGTATTTCACAGTTTGATTCATCTTCAAAGAGGAAACCCCTCCCTCTGAGGTGGAGTTTGGCTTTGTAATTAGCAGCTCAAATGTATGCATGTGTATGTCTGCTAATTGATTTAGGCTAGGTTTAGTTTCTGGGTCACTGAATTCCATTGCTACTAATGAACCCCATGGGAAGAGGAACATTGTGCATGCATGCATTTTTTTCCCTCCTTCTTTCTTTGGTGAAAGTTTGAAAGAAGTACACTTGAGTAATCATTTAGGATATGAATTTTGAAAGGACTGGATTAACTGAAGTTGAAGAATAAGAGCCCCCCCTCACCCTTTTCTCTTTTTTAATAACTTGTCTGAATTCATATTTCTTTACTTAAAATTATATGACTAAAATTAATATAGTATTAATGACCATGTTGGAAATCTTCAGTAATAGACAACAAAAACAACTACACTGTAATTAAAGAATAAAGGATTGAGAGCATGTTTAATAACACTATATCTAATCTAAACAATAATCAGATTGAATTATTTTCATTGTACAGACTGTACTGACAGATTTTTTTTTTTTTTTTTCAAATTTCACTTACTCTTCAAATAGGCATTTTTCATAGAAGACATTTTGACATGTCGCATAAAAGCACAGATGTTAACGATGACATTAATGATGGCTGAATTTCATTCAGCTGCTTCAGATTTACGGTCCTGGTATTATGCATGCTGGCTCATTGTCACACTGTAATGGCAAACTATGACACTTGAATAGAACAGCGCCACCGTAAATGTTATTAGTAACACCTATACTCAAGTTGGTCAAAATGTCTGCTATATGAGAAGCCTGTGCTGCGACCATATCCACAAGATGGTGGATAAATCTAGTGTTATGGCCAAGACACAGCATGAAAACGAACCATCCGTCTTAGTCCCTAGCAACAAAACAAACCTAACTGGGAAGATAGCAAATATAACCTGATTTAATCAAATATTACACATTATATTAACTCAATTTTCCTAACTTACATGAAACAGAGAAAATGTGATGTACAAAACCAGCATCCCATAGGAAACATGGAGGTGTTTTTTGTCTGATGTCCCTGTTGACAGGATGACATAACCTTACTACCTTCCAAAAACATTGCATCTATCTGTTAAAAAATGAATCAATTTTATGATGCAAAAACGCTATGATTAAGGTTGGGTTAGGCCAGGTTAGGTAATTGACTTGTTAAGGTTCAAGAAAGATCATCATGGTCAGACATTGGGGTTTGGGTCAAAATTACTTAGTAAAGTTTAGGGGTATTTTCATCATGGTCACAATAACACGTCTCCTGCGTTAAAGGGAAACTTTGGTATTTTTCAACCCAGACCCTATTTTCCCATGTGTTTGTGCCTAAGTGACTAATAGTAATTACAGCTGTTGAAACTGGTCCAGCAGCAAAATTATGGGGTCAGATCAGTCTCATAATGAATGAACTCACGCAGGGTTTTTCACGAATGCACATGCTCTGGTTTACAGTTGTATTTATTTTATTATTTATTTTACTCACTAATGCACACGATCTGTTTCGCAAATGCACACACTCTGGTTCACAAATATAATGTTTATGCAGACTTGTAATATAAATTCGGAAATGCACATGATCTGTTTCGCAAATGCACATGCTCTGGTTCACAAATATAATTTTTATGCAAACTTGGAATAGAAATTCAGAAATGCACACACTCTGCTTCACAAATATTATTTTGAGGCACACTTGGAATATAAATTCACAGATCATGCGAATCGCTGAATGTGCATTTACAAACTGCTTCTCAATTGTGAACCTCTCTACATTTGTGAGAGAAATCTGTTTGGTGAATTTTGAGACTCCCCTGATGTTGCAGGTCAACCAACGTCACCATTGGCTGATAAATCTGTCAATCAAATTTATGATTCTGATTGACAGATTCATCAGTTAATCAGGTGTGTTTGCTTTCAGCCAATCGTATGGCTCCTTACATTTTCTCCACACTTTTAAACCAATCGCAGAGCTACTGAGCTACTGTTTGCAGTGTTCAAACAAGATGCGCTAGACTGAAACGGTGGAAGAGACATGGATCAATCTCAACCTGTAAGTAACACATTTATCTTATTATCCCCTTGTTGTAAATCATGCAATGCTATTGAATTATAATGAGTTGAAGCGTTCTGCTTAGCCAAGAAACATGTTTGAATGAACATAAACTATGAATACACCCTATGTAAGGAGCCATACGATTGGCTGAAAGCGAACACACCTGATTAACTGATGAATCTGTCAATCAGAATCATAAATTTGATTGACAGATTTATCAGCCAATGGTGACGTTCGTTGACCTGCGACGTCAGGGGAGTCTCAAAATTCACCACACAGATTTCTCTCACAAATGTAGAGAGGTTCACAAATGAGAAGCAGTTTGTAAATGCACATTCAGCGATTCACATGATCTGTGAATTTATATTCCAAGTGTGCCTCAAAATAATATTTGTGAAGCAGAGTGTGTGCATTTCTGAATTTCTATTCCAAGTTTGCATAAAAATTATATTTGTGAACCAGAGCATGTGCATTTGCGAAACAGATCGTGTGCATTTCCGAATTTATATTACAAGTCTGCATAAACATTATATTTGTGAACCAGAGCGTGTGCCTTTGCGAAACAGATCATGTGCATTTCCAAATTTATATTACAAGTTTGCATAAACATTATATTTGTGAACCAGATTGTGTGCATTTGCGAAACAGATCGTGTGCATTAGTGAGTCTGAAATACAACTGCGAACCAGAGCATGTATATTCGTGAGAAACCCTGCGTGAGTTCATTCATTATGAGACTGATCTGACCCCATACAAAATAGGCTGCAATGTAATTGTTCGGGGGAATAGTGCACCATCAGTATACATTGACTAAAAGTGTTTGTTTTTGCCACTGACAAGCTGAGATTATAATTTACCTATCATTTGATCTATGGTCTGTTTGTTACTGTCTTTCTGCAACAACTCAGCTTGAGAGACTTTAGAACAAGAGTTCTCCTCAGGCAAGACTTTGTTAGATGCTATAATAAACACACCTGTACACTTTTTCCACTTTGGTTTTATTTTTCACTCCAAGATATACAGACATTTGTATTCAGCCCTTGATCCATATGGTTGCTCGTTCTCTCTCCTCACCCCCATATGGTAAAACCCTCACCTCAGCAGTGTTCTGTGTCTTGCCTCCTCTATTATGAACTGTTATGAACCACAGCGAACATGCTATGATGTGAATGCACCCCTGCTGTTGGGCCAGATGCATCCAGACCCTGGCAAACAAATCAATATGTGTGGTAGAACATGTTTTGCTTCCAAGAAAGAAAAAAAAGAAAAGGAAAATTAAGGTGCACAGTGGGAGAGGGGAGTGGATTATAAGATGCAGTGTAACATATGCAGGATGGAAACACACACACATACATGGTGCACAAACAGTTCATACTGTACGTGAAAAAAACTTAATTGCATGTGCACATGTTCTTTTGTCCCTCATTCAGTCTCTCAATCACCCCCCTATTACACTGAATATCAGGGTAGAATATCATGTACCTATATTATCTACATGCATCATCCATCATGCTTTTAAATCTCCCTGAGAAGCCTCAGAAGGCACTCAGAAGTGAGAACGAGAGAGGCACATCTGGCACGAGACAACAGGGGGCCACATACACAATAATACCCATAAACACTCATTCTCTAACTATAATTTCATAGCTTAATATTGTTGCATATACTCCCTTCTTTGGGGCTCATACTGGACCATGCAGGCTCTCTTTCACAGTTACAGACAGATTTTAACTTGAGAACGAGGGCCAAACAGACACAGGCAGACATTTGTTTGGAGGAGGCATAATGGATAGTAAAATACCATGTTTATATAATTGTAGGAGATTTAAAAGATGCATGTGCAGTACTGTACACACTTAATGCATAATAGTCTGCACAGCCATGTGATCACGGTATATCATGGAAAACACACACCAGAATGCTTGGACAATAATCTTGATGATTACCATTATTGGCCATGCGAGCTTCATAGCTCCCCCCTCTCAGTTGATGATACGCCACCAATTACAGTGATAAACCTTAATAACGGAGTAAACCTTCTTCTGGCTGAAACTACTCAAGACAAAACTTAATTTAAGGAATTGCTTCTAGTGATACATCCACATATAATGACCACCCAACCATGCAGTTTACCTCAGCTCTGTCGAGCGTATTAATATCTTTCAGCTCATTGTTTTGGAGACCCAAACACCTAGAGTTAAAAGGAGACTCGTGTTTGTAAGTTAAGATCCAACTCCCAATGAATAAATGTTGCTTCATATCTGCTGAATCAGTAATTAACATAGACTGTATGAAAGAAGTAGATGTAGCCACCTTTACTTCACCAATTGGTTTGTGGACTCAAGTTTGGCATTTTGGCCGTCGCCATTTTGTTTTTTCAGTTCCAGAAGTGGCTTGCTTGGACAAGACAGTGGAGCTGTAAAGGAAAGAGGGATGGATCTGACTGACAACCCATGGACACTATGCACACCCATAGAGATTCCCGCTTACACTGGAGAGGAAAACAACTTATTGCTCTCCTTTGATTTTGTATTGCATAATGGTGTCTCATTATTTATGTCTGCTGGCAACCAACACAAAAATGTCTAAGAGCTGCTTTGTGGTGGGATGCACTACCAACAAGGTAAAGAGTCAAGACTGCCAAACTGAAAAAAAGAGCTTTTAAGCTATGAGATGTGACATATCATCAGGAAGAAATAGGAACATTTCTTACAGAAAACAAGCATTTTGCTAATTTGGCCAAGATTGAAGCTAACATAGCTATGTAATGCCTGGTTTTGATCTTTCTCAGGTGAAATGTTGATCTTACCTGATGATTACATCAAATATAGTTGTAAATATCATTTCACCTCTGGCAGTTCACTGAGCTCATTTCTCTCAGATAAGCAAGATAAGGGGAAGGGACACTAAGATAGACCAACAACACTGAGTTTGTCAAAATGCTTTGACTTGCTTAAATCTAATATTTTTTGCTAGCTACATGCATTTTGCCAGTGTTTCAGCTCCAAGTCCCCAAGAGTGCTGCCCAGCCTTGCAGCCAATTCTTCCCACTGGCCACTATTGCAGCGAAAAAATTCGTTGTGGCCCATAAACATTTTCCCCACAGACCACCTTTATCTGTAAAACTGTTGACAGAACACCACGAAATAGAAACAAGGTCAATTATGACTCCTTCTATTATGACATTTTTATCCATGGAGGTTTTTTTAATCTGTAAATCTTTCCTGGAGCCAAGAAAAAAGATTTAAAAATCTGTGACATCATTACAATGTAAAGTCTATGAGCTGAGTGGGAACTTGTGGACGGAACCAGCAGGAGAAGCAATACTGCGCATATTCAGTGGGCCATATACCACAGAAATGGACCCAAAAGCTAGACACTTTTTTGGCGTATGCGCCAGGCAAGCAACTTCATTGGAATGAGTTAGCACCATCATGGAATTCGTATCTCTGTATTATTAAAAATCTATGTTTAGCCTTGGGTTGCATATTGTGGGGCTAATTATTTTACCCTCCAGTGGGCATGGTTTTCAAAGTTTGACACATTGCTTTCCGTCTCTATACCAGCAACGTGACTGCGCCAGGCTCCTGGCTATGGCATATGAAAACGAAAACACGGACAACACCTATAAAGAAGCTCACACATTTCTACACCCCTATCCTGACTGACAAGTTTGGTGTGGTAGCAACCAGCCAATGGCAAGGTTGCCATGTTCTAAATCATACCCTGCTTTATCATCCATTTTATTCTAAATGGGACCATAATTTACAAAACACTGTGCTGTATTGAACAAGACTTGAAACTAGACATTGAGACCATAATATCAGTGGGAAGATGTTTACTGAGGTAATAGGCTAAATAAAGTGAAAAGGAGGGCTACTTTCTCATAAACTTCTGTGCAGGACAAGACACTGCTCCTCCCAGCTTAATCAGACAGGTACCCATTAGCTATGAGGTGCTGGAAACAGTGATGAGACCAAAATGGTAAGGTCTGGTAAAGCTCTGATAGACCAAAAGTTCAGAATGAAGTGAATCATTAAGTGGATGTAAGTGTGCAGAAATATTTTCTCTGTGATTGGACTCATGGACTTCTATAAAATTTGACTTTTTTTTGGAACTAGTGGAGTCTGCCCCCTGCTGGCCATTAGGGAGAATGCAAGTTTAAGGACATTTGGCATTGGCTTCACTTTTCAGAGGTTATGACTACTTCTTTAATACAGTCAATGGTAAATAAGCAACTTGCTAACACATTCACCTTAACAACTTTATAAGGTGAAAACATTCATTCGTTTTCGTAACTGCTTATCATCTTGGGGGTGGCGGGGGCCTGGAGCCTATCCCAGCTGACATTGGGTGAGAGGCAGGGTACACCCTGGACAGGTCACCAGACTATCACAGGGCTGACACATAGAGACAGACAACTATTCGCACCCACATTCACACCTACGGACAATTTAGAGTCACCAATCTGCATATTGTTGGACTGTGGGAGGAAGCCGGAGTACCCGGAGAAAACCCACGCTGACATGGGGAGAACATGCAAACTCCTCACAGAAGGGCTCCCCCTCAAACCGTTTTAAATTTGCACAAGGAGACTTCTTTTTGCATCTGTGAAAAACGATGGTTAGTATCCCCTCCGATAGCACCATGTAAGCATTGTGTTCAGCTCTTCCTATACTATAGATGTTATCAGTTTCCTCCAACCCCTGTTTTCATTGTGAACATATGACCCATAGAAAGTCTTTCTTTATGGCCCTAAAATCCATTATGGTAATAGGATGCATCCTATAATGGTTGACAAAAGAATGAACTTCTATAGTAAATGACATTCTTGTGCTATAAAGAATGCATGTCAAATGGTCCTACATCAGTGTCAGTATCTTCAATAATTCCTTCCTCATCTTAATGTTTTTTCCTTGTGTGGTACTTATTTGTTGTCTTCATTTTGCTTTTGTCTGCGCACATTACTTAGCCTGTTCTGTGTTGCATTCTAAATCTCCAAATCTCATCAATAAATTATATTAACAAAATAAATCCTGCCCAGGCAAATGCTATGCCCTGGTGCTCAGCGTGTTATATGTTACTGAAAGATTTTTCCTACACCCTGCAGACTGGGCTTGTGTGTGTATATGTGTGTGTGTGTGTGTGTGTGTGTGTGTGTGTGCGTGCGTGCGTGCGTGCGTGCGTGCGTGTGTGTGTGGCCATGTGTCAGCCACAGATACAGACAAATCGATACTAGGACTTGTCAGCAGGGGGATTTCGATCAGTCCACACCCCTAAATCCTCAGGCCCCCCCCCCCGTACACACATATACACACGAACGGTCACACCCCATATCCCACTGCACTGTGAAAAGAATAGCAGGCTGTCAATAGACCCCTCCACTATTCCGCTCTAAAACACACACACACACCAGTAATAGTAATACTAGCCCCGTCTATCATCCCTCGTCCATGCAGAGATCTTCATTGTGTCACACATGTACTAGCCTTGCTCCTGTCCAAAGCAGAGTAAAGTGGATGGATGGATGGATGGATGGATGGAAGGATGGATGGACGGACGGACAGATGGATGGATATGTTGTAAATGGGAAAGTACCATGGAACTCAACAGCAAAGTACAATATGATAAAAGAAAATACTCCTCTCTTAGTCCCACAGCGGGGAAATTTGCACATTTGTCATTGTGGTTATTTACAACAGTGCAGTGCCTTTTTAGTTTTACTCTGAAAGGGACTTATGTATGGTCTTGAATAACTATTCCTTTAGGTTGTTTGTGTAGGTTATTAACAGTGCTGGACAATATTGGGTAAGCGTTACTTAAAAGTAATCAAAGTACTTTACTGTGTTACTTTTTTGAAAAGTAGCCAGTTACTTTACAAAGTTACTCCCTGAAGAAAGTAACTCAAGTACTTTTGAAGTACTTCCAACGTTACTCCCTAAGTAAGTACTTTTGAGTATTCTACATTTCCTATTGGACAATGGACCACAGGGCGCTAAGCCTACATTTTTTGTCTCCAAAATTAAAGTTATGGACCACTTGCCCTTCACTGAGATCCAATTCTCCCATCACAGCCGTCACTTTGACCAGTAGAAACACAGAACGATATTTCCTCTATGGATGTTACCACACAGAGTAAAAGGGGGAAATGATGGTGTGAAACAGCAGAGGCACTTTGTCAACCCGCTGAGTTAACGTTACTGTCATTAGCATCAAGCTAGCAAACAATGTTATTTCTTCATAATGGAGACGGACATAAAGTAATAACATTAACAAATAGCGGCGGGGCTTTTACTCACCACTACTGCAGAGGCTCCCAGCTTCATTTGACACAGACTACATTATAGACGGGCCGTTATTTATTAATCCCTCTGTGTGTTTATATATTTACTTTTTATCTGCTCCCGTTGTCTTTATAAAGTTAACACATTGCGCCATCATTTCAAACTCAACACTTCCTGAATTTGTTTCAAATTAAAAGCCCCTTATAACCTCGGCTGAGAGAATCCCTCCATTTTCTAAATAGGCTTTTATTGTGAAACTTTTGTAGGAATTTGTTGTGGAGGATACAGTAGTACAGCTTGAATGTTTGCGTACGGCAGAGATGGGGACTCAAGTCATTGTGACTTGGACTCGAGTCGACTCGAGTTGCTGTTTTCATGACTTGTGACTTGACTTGACAAAAAATAAAAGACTTGAGACTTGACTTGGACTTAGAAGTTAAAGATTCGGGACTTGACTTGACTTGAGACACGATGTCTTGAATGACTTGAGTGTTATTCACATCATGTTTTCGGTTAGAATATAAAATGAATAAATTAATTTAAAAAATAATGTTGATTACCCGGTAGGAGCGCATGCAGAGCATGCATGGGCGTTGTCCCTGCAAAGTAAACATTGCAGCAATTAAGTCAGTGTTTACTGACAGTTACTTATATCTTGTCTTTTCACTTTATTAAGATCAGATTCTGCAGGTAAAATTACAATAATAAGGTGACTTGACTTGGACTTGACTTGATCTATTACAGGACTTGACTTGACTTGACATAATCTGTGACTTGACTTGACTTGACTTGCCCAAGAAAAAATGACTTGGGACTTACTTGAGACTTGAAGGTTAAGACTTGAGACTTACTTGAGACTTGCACAAGTGTGACTTGGTCCCATCTCTGGCGTACGGTGCTTCGAATGTAGCTCCTGTCACCTGCTGGCGCTTTTAGGTGACTACAACAACATGTCGGCTGGCACATGAACAGACACAGTGACTGAAATAATAGTAAAGTAATAAAAATAGGACAATAATAACCCAATGACATCACACACGCCGTGAAAGACGACCGGGGATAATTGGTGAGTACCATCGTGTAGTGTGTCATGTCTGTCAGCCAAGTCACGGCACAATTTTATGACTCCACAATCGTGTCATGTGACATAGTGACTTTCAGAACGGGCAGAAAAGTCGTGTGGTGTGTACCAGGCATAATGCAAGTTCTGAGTCTGACCTGTCTGTCAGCGAGTCCTCCTCCATTTATTGAGTCGTGGATATTTAACTGAAGGATCCTGCGGAATGTTTTAGACTCCACCGTAGACAATGGCAGCATTTCTTCTACCACGTAGCTAGCCACAAGCTTCGTGGCTTCTTTCGGACTTCTTTTGGGTTCGAATACAGCCTGTGGCCCTTTGCTGCTGGCACATATATTTAAGAAGAGTAAAACAATGACTAAACTTCCATCAGTGAGAACAGCAAAACAATGGGGAAAAAAGAGGCAAAAAAGAAAATGAGAGGGAAAAAAGTAAAACAAAACAGTCTGTGTTTGTAATTTCCATTTTGCTTACATTAAAGGCAACCTGAAGTACAAATGTCCATGAGTAACAATTCCCATGAAAATTGCTTTGTTATTCCATCTAGGCTGGGCTGCCAAACATTTGGATGATATTTGAGTCTAACACAAAGAAACATACAATGCAGCAGATGGTCAAGCAAAGCAAGATCAGAACATACAGGGAAAGAAAAAGGTGATTTATCCTATACTGTACGTACTTACTTTTACTTGTTCAAAGCTAATGCAAATTACAAATTTGTGTTATTCATGTTAGATTTAGCTTGTAAATTTCCAGCAAAAATATGAGGAAGTTTTCTGTGTATAAAAGATATACTATGGAGGATTTTCCTAAAAAAATAAAACAATGTAGACACTGAATCACAGTGATTGTTCAGAATAACTTCCGGGTAGAAACCCCCACATCACACACATATAATCAAACATCTCTGAGCAAATGCTGCCTCAATTCATTGAAGGTCCACCTAAAAAAAATCACTGTCAGTTTACACTATGTTACCAGACTCCACTGCCAAAAGCAATGATTTTACTTTGCAGAACAAGGGAGTTGCTGTCTACTACTGCCTCGATCAGTTAATGTGTAAGGTATTAGCGGTGAAAATATTCCAAATATAGCATAAACTTAAATTGATAATATTTTTCTGTAGGTGGCTAAAATAGGTCTTGCTGCAACCCTCGTCTACAGCAATACATTGCTTGGGTCTCTGTTGCCTAGCAAAGCAACAGAGAAGAGATTTGGTGATTTCACATAACTAGGCAACAGCTTACGAAGTCTGTCAAATTAAGCAGACAAATTTTGATTATTTCCAATTAGTATAAAAAAGTGAGCTTCTGTATTTCACACCTATCAGTTTGATTGTTAGCGGGTGTTAATTAGAGAAGAGAGACAGAAAATATGAAAAAAACACCTGCGATGATATACACACACTGGCACTTACCATGAACTGAACCTGAACACACCTTCAGTTTGCATCTCCTTTTCTCTCTTTCAAACGTGAACACACACACACACCTCTGGCTAATAGCTCAATTAACACACTGTCACGTCAGAAATTGTGAGCCCACTGAATCCACCTGTCTCCAAGGAGGATGGCAAAGAGAGAGGAGGTAATTGATACTATATTCATGGAAAGCTACTTTGAAAACTAATTATGTGTGTATAACAAGCAGAGAATTATTCCGACAGCTCCTGAAACCTATTAGTTGTGGTGTGTGTGTGTGTGTGTGTGTGTGTGTGTGTGTGTTTTTGCATGTGTGTATTCTATCATGTGACTGTGCTGTGGTCTCTCCATTCACCAGTGATGTCACAGAACAGAGTTACAATACATCAAGGCTTTTTGCGACTCGACTGGGAACATACAGTTTGGAAACTGATCTCTATTTCATTTTTATGTCATTTACTGTCAGAAATATACTCTACAATCAAGTAGAAAAGTGCTTCAGGACTAAATTTAAATGGATTTTATTGTCATTGGGAAGAGCTGGCTTGAATTTGATTCAATGTCTGTGTGAGGCCAAAGTAGTGTGGGTTGATCATACATATCAAAACAGCAACACAACTGACAGAAAAAAAGGTTTGTTCCAGCAAACCACGGATATGTTACATTTAACTGTTATTATGTTATGTATATGTTGAAACTTTATGTTTTCACAACACTGTGGTTAACGTGTGGTTAGGCTTAGGTACTAAGAACAGTTTGGTTATGGTTAAGAAAAGATCATATTTTGTCTTAGAAGAATTCGGTTTGGGGTGCACAGTCCCTGCTGGAAAAGTAGGGATGTCTCTGTTTATGAAAAAAAAAGCTTTTTGTGCCACTGTCCTTGCAGGAAATGCAGCCATGTCTTGGTAAAAAAAAAACACTTTTTGTGGCACTATCTCCGCTGAAAAAACACATTGATGGGTCGCTACAAAAGGCCCACATTTGGTGTCTAAAAAGCTAGTGGACACAGTGACAGGTCGCTACGAAACACCCACACTGGTGCCTAAAAAGCCATTGGAAACACAGTGACAGATCACTACAACACACCCACACTGGTGCCTAAAAAGCCATTGGAAATACAGTAATGGGTTGCTCCAAAACACCCACATTAGTGCCTAAAAAGCTGCAGGAAACAGTGTGACAAGTTGCTACAAAACACCAATGTTGGTGCCTAAAAAGCCACTGGTAACACAGTGACGGGTTGCTACAAAACACCCATGTTGGTGCCTAAAAAGCTGCTTGAAATACAGTGACACATTGCTACAAAACACCCATATTGGTGCCAGAAAAGTGGAACTGGAAACACAGTCACAGGTCACTGCAAAACACCCACAATGGTGCCTAAAAAGCCACTGGAAACACAATGATGGGTTGCTACAAAACACCCTCATTGGTGCCTAAAAAGCTGCTAGAAACACAGTGACGGGTTGCTACAAAACATCAATGTTGGTGCCTAAAAAGCTGCTTGAAACACAGTGACACATTGCTACAAAACACCCATATTTGTGCCAGAAAAGCAACTGGAAATACAGTCACAGGTCACTGCAAAACACCCACGTTGGTGCCTAAAAAGCCACTGGAAACACAATGATGGGTTGCTACTGAACACCCACGTTAGTGCCTAAAAAGCCACTGGAAATACAGTGATGGGTGACTACAACACACCCATGTTTGGTGGCTCAAAGGGGACAGGAAACACAGAAACGACTCTCTATAACACAACCAGTTGTGTTTTTTGTTCGTCTCAAACAGTGGTCTGCAGCTTGACATGTATCTCACTTAGGAGTCAAACCATCCAACATCCCCTCCTCCTTCACATGACAAAGTCAGCTCATATACTGAGTCACTTTAGATGTGTTGATATAATATGTATGAAATGTGGAAAGTAATGTATTTGTGGTTTGCAGAAACATACAATACCAACATTTACTTCTGGCGACTGAGCTACAAAACAGATATGAATCTACAGCCAAGGGAAAGGAAAAGCACTAACCTAGAAAACTTAACTGCTTTTATGATCACAAGTAGATTGAGAGTTTTTATGCTGTTTTTCTACAAGGAAAATATATGAAATATACTCCATATTCTTTAAAATGGTATTTCCCCCCCATTTTTCTCAGTGTTATCAGATCCAATGAAACGACCAAAACCAACAATGTGTTAGGCTGTTTCTCAATACTTTCTAGCTTCTCTATCTTGTCAGCGCCAAACCCATTTGGAGCTGACTGTCACAGGCTGAAGTCTTTAAAAAATCTGTACTTTCATCATTGTTGTTTGATTTAAAGGGCTCATTAATTTCCCAAAAGAGCTGTGTCCTGTAGTGCACTTTTTGGGGACTATTTTCAGTCGTGGAATAATACACATTTTGTGGGTGAGTGAGCATTTATGACAACAGGAAGCTGAGCTGTATGTGGGATTCTGTTTTCATGATAATGAAAGAGTGTGTCACCCATTGCAATGCTGTGGTTCATTGATGGGATTTTTACAGCACTTGTAATGTGTCAAAGAAAAATAAGCAACATTGGTTACACAAGCAATAATTGTTAAGGAGATTCAATTCATTGTGGGTTTTGTTCTTCTCATGGGATTGGTTGATGATAGGAAAAATGTTGAATATCGCCAGCCTGGTCCTTGAAATCAATACAGTTGGTCGTATTTGCCTTTTCATTGCAATAAGAATGTGATCTGAGCTGATGAATAGGGTGATGGAATGGGAAGCAGTCTAAGTCTGAATTGGATTCAGAGGAATTGCAGACCAAAAGACCAACGGGTTCACGCCCTCTATCTCCTTCCTCTCTCTTTTACAAAAAATATGACATTTTCAATGCATGAAGCAATTTAATCTCCCTCTCTTCTATGAAAACGCCTGTAAATGAACGTCTGTGAAATTAAGGAGATCGCCCAGAGATTGGTCAGTCTGTCGATCTCTCTCCCTCTCTCTTTCTTTGGCTTCCGTCCTGTCTCCCTCTAATACAAAATATAAGATATTATCAATGCATGAAGCAATTTAATCTCTTTCCCTTCGCTCTCTCTCTTATGAAAACGTCTATAAATGAGTGTCTGTGAAATTAAGTGGGAGATCGTTCTGTTTTCTCTAAGGTCAGTCTCTCCCTCTCTGTCTCTCTCTGCTTCTGTGATCAGTCCATTTGTCAGAGGTCAGACTTGTTCCCATCTGGGTGCAGCATTCTGCCTGCCAAACATTCCCCATTACCGTATGTAAATTCATTAATTGCAAACCCATAACTACATCATCCTTATACTTTGACCTCTCTTATCCAGCCCCCACACACACATACACACACACTATCACACCCTCTGCCCTCATGCAAATAAGAAACAAATAAATAAATAATTGAATTTACAAGCATTTTATGTCTGGGGCAAATCCTCAGAGAGGAGCGAGAGACACAGAGCTATGAGAAAACCGAAAGTGAGGAGGAAATATGACGAGAAAGACATAGGAAAACAAAGAAAGAAAGAAATGTTGTGAAGGGTAAGAAAAAGATGGGTGCTTACGGGGGCTTACACAACAAGGCAATGAAAAGAAGAGATGATAGCAGACTGACTGACTGCCTGAATGAAATCAAGGTTTTTCAGAAAACAGAATAAGATGCAGGGGAAAAACATCCTTTTGTTATGTTAAACACGCCATCTCATTGGAAATGTCTTGGCCTGCTTTATTCATCCTAGCATTGTCATCGCAAATAATAGTGGAGATTGACACAGACTCTTGCTTTGGATTAATCCCCTGAGCAGTTCAAAGAATTTTACACAGAATGCAATGTGTTGATGCCCCTAAGCTAGAGAATATTATATATCTGCACTTCTAGCTATCCACCTACTGTAAGTGTGCAAACTCTTAAGCTGTCTTAGTAATGGCAACAGTTGCAAAGAATCGTTCATTGTGTGCTTCCTGTATGCAAATGTGACGCTTCCTTTCAAGTATAGATGTGCATTGCTGAAGATCAGTACAATAAAAAAGCAAGTCATGCATTCTTGACAAGAATGTGTGCTTCTGCTCCAGGCACCAGTACCTAATATTTTTTTCCTGAAAAGCACAAGTTAAACATACAAGCTGCTTTGCCTCAGCATGTAGTTATTAAATACATTATATCATTAAAGCTGCAAAAATAAATATAAATATAATATAAATATAATGTTGTTTTGGTTTTTCTGTTAAGGTTCAGCCTCACTGTTTGGACAGGTAAGAGAAACCCACTGTCAGTTCTGGTCAGGCATGACTCAAGGGGGTGAGCCATGTGAGATCATACATTTGCTATATGTATGACTGCTGTTTATCATGGGTTCAAATGATTGATCTAATGGTGACTAAGCTGCTCTTTGTTGTTATGCTGACACTTAGTGTTAACAGTGAGTAGAGAGATCTTACATGTTTTGTGTTTAACTACAGTGTCAGGGTACTGCTGGGAATTCAGATATGTACTGGGCTATCTACCTCGACCTGTGCACAAGCTGCTACCTTGCTAAGCTGCTGTGGTTCACATGCCTGTGGTGTTTACACAGACAGGGTTGCTACTGCAGCTGGTTGCCAGCCACTGTATTTCAACACTGAGTTTTCCTCATGTAAAAGCCACAATAAAAGCCTTGTGTTAAATGTCCACAGAACGCTAGAGGCCTTTTCATTTGAAACAGAAACATTAAGTGTTGAGTTATAAATATCTACATTTCTTATATCTGTGACATATTCTACATATGTAGACATTAAATTTGTAGTGAAAGGTGTAATGTTGCTGGCTGTGATGTCATCATGACTATCAACATATCATTGTCTATTTTTTCTGCGAACCACATGCATTACATGGAAAAAATAGATGAGAGTCTGAATCTGTAGATGAGCTACAGCCAAGCTGCACTGCTCATGAGGGCAGCGTGACTGCTATATCCTGTTAGCATGGGCGCCAAAATAAAAAGCAATAGATTCATCTTACAGACTGTCTGAAATAATGGACGTAGCTATGCGACCTCACCAATTGATTTGTGGACTCCTGTTTTGAGGCCTCGAGTTCAGCATTCTAGCGATCACCATGTTGGCTTTTTGGAGCCAGAAGTGACAAAATTTGGATGACGCCAGGGCCACACCGGACACAGAAGCGCTACGAATAGCCTCGAAGCAAACCCAGTTTCCTTTCGGCGCCCATGTTAACCGATTGTGTCGTTTCGGCGTCTGGTCTATTTTTTGCGCGAGCCGCGAGCGAATGTGTCAAGCCGGGCAGGAAGTCAAACAAAAGAACAACAACAGTATCTGGTCCTGTGGCCCGTTTGACAAATGCGATGTATATATGTGTGTGTGTTTATATACACATTAGTCAGTGGTATCTAAACAGAGCACGAGAGAGATGAACACACACACTCACACCCACTAACACACACACACACACACACACACACACACAAGAAAGAGAGAGAGAGAGAGAGAGAGAGAGAGAGAGAGTGAGTGTGGGCCGGCTATAGGGGGTGGCGGTTGGGGCACACACACGCAAACAGAGAGAGATACCCATGATGGAAAAACAGCCCCAAATGTGAAGAAGACAACAGCTGGGAGCAGAAGCGCTTGTCGACTGGCATGGAGAAATGCGTGTCTGAAGTGAACGGGCTCGCGCGAGAAATTGCGCTGCACAGCTCTTTGTTGGCAGTGTGGCCCTGGCGTGAGAGGATGTAGCTGTGGAGGAGCTGACAGCCTGTCACTCAAAGTTGCCTGTCCTTAATTATACGTAACTTTAAGCTTTGATAAAATGTAAATGGGCGAGTGATATAAAAATTCACCCCTCTAGAAGTTGACCAAACTGTAGGCTGTAAATGCTGGACAGTTGGGCTTTTTAACATGCGGGCCTACGGGGAATGACTTGCTTCTGGAATAAGCCCCAAGTGGCCATTCACAGAACTGCAATTTTGGCACTGTCACACTGGCTTCAATTTTAAGCCCTTGAGGTTGGTACTATATTGAGCCTCAAGCATGTTCTGTGTCTGGATTCTAGCAAAAACATAATTTCCTGCAGACTGTGCACTTTATATTGAGGAGTGTTCACAAAAGAAAGTAAACATTTTACTGCACAAAATTAACCTTACTTTACACATGTAGCTCAATTTAGCGAAGTCATCTTATTTTTATTTGTGAGATTTGAAAAGTATGTAATTTTCACAAATACAGTGACATGAATTCCACTGTAGAGGTTCTATTAGTTACTTTAAAACAAAAAGCACAGTTGAGGACATTTGAAAACGTCAGAAACTCATAATTACTTTAGTAGTTATTTACGTACAGTTTATTTACGATCCATCTAACTTACTTCTGAGAATGTGTGTGTGTGTGTGTGTGTGTGTGTGTGTGTGTGTGTGTGTGTGTGTGTGTCTAGATTCAGTGCAAATGGAGGACATTTCTGTTGAATAATTCCCAACCTTAGTAAAGAGAAATACATTTTCTTTTTTAAGTTTTCATCAACAGAGAGGAATTAGCACTACAATCACATTTTAGGACTTTAGAACTTAAAACTTAAAATACTTAACTTTATTTCTGGAAGCTGAGAACACCCCATGAGTGGGATTCTGTGCCTTGTGGTAAGTGCTCCCCCTAGAGTTTCCTGTGACAAGTTTCAGTCCCACCACTGAGTCTCTGTCACAGGTTTCAAAGAAGACTTATCCCTTATAGAGCAGTAATTCTAGAGAGGGGAAATGTAATTTCAGATTTTTGTGTTTTTTTAGATGCTGTTAGTCTTTAATGTCAGTCTGTCTTTTTCTATTACACTTTCTCTTACATACTCTTCTCTTTGCTTCTCTCTCTCCTTTCCTCCACCTCACACAAATGCTTTCAAGAAAAGCAGCCACAGAACAAGATGTATAAGGTCTGTGTGTGTGTGTGTGTGTGTGTGTGTGTGTGTGTGTGTGTGTAGTGTGTGTGCACCAGACTATGCCATCATTAAATGTGTAAATCAATCCCAAGTCTGCCATTGCAGAGTTGAGATTATGTTGTTATTTTTCTATCCTCCACTGTGACAGAAAGTCTGACCCATACAGACAGAGAACAGAGGGAAATCAAGATAGAAATGGGAGGAGAAAAAAGGGAAAAGAAAAACACAAATGGTGGAAAAAAAGGAGACAAAAAAGAGGGAGAAAAAAAATCAGTAACCAAAAGGGAGAGAAAGGATTCAAAGAGACGATGAGAAAGTGAAAATATTCAGTTCTGACTGTGAGACGAAGTGAATCTATTTTTGGGGGGTAATGTATATTCAACTTCATACACTGTCCTACAAAGCCACAGCCAGCTTAGAAAACACCAACAGATCTATTTATTAGGAGCAATATTTTCATAGTCCCCTCATATAAAATTCCATTCCTCTGTTCACTTTGCCGAAATAGAAGCCACACGCCCACAGTGTGAGAGATATTACTATGTACCTCGTGAAAATGAATTATATATGATTGTCCTGAGACTGTGGCGCTCCTGAAACCTCAGGAAATCATATCCTTCTTCTTCACACTCCTCTTTCTTCTTCTGCAGTGTCTGTTTTGTGTGTGTGTGTGTGTGTGTGTGTGTGTGTGCGAAGTGGGGGTTGGTCAGTGAACTTTTTAGCCTGTAATAGTGGGGGCAGGGACAGATGGAGACATCACAGTGCTCTTAAATTGAATTTTCAACAGGCCATAGTCTTAACAGGTCACAGGACCAGAAGAGGGAGAGTGGAAAAAAATGTGAGCCAGAAGGAGAAATAGTGTGTAAAAGAAAGATCGTATTGTGTACAAAATGAAAGGATGAGAGAGAGAAGAGAATGGAGAAGAGAAAATACTTTTTTTTTTTGGCATTCACATGTGATCGCCACTGACACACAAGCCGACACATATACACACACACATACACACTGACCTTTCAAAGCTCTCCACATTTTTGATAACCTGTGCTTTACCCCCTCCTTTCCTTTCATTATGGCTCAGGGTCATTTTCCTTAAATCACACCCAAAAGTACAGTAATGAAAAAAAAGCAAGCAAGCAGAGATAGAAAGAAAGAAAGGAAGAAAGAAGGAAGAAAAGAACACCTATTCATATTGAACTAACTCTCAAAAATGGTCGAAGAAGATGATGATCATCAAAGCAGATAATGTCCTATTCATCTATTGTAATTCTATGCCCATGTGCCCGCGTTTCAGCCTTCAGCCTTGTGGCGTATATACTTCACTGACAGGCACTGCATTTTAAAGATGTCAGCATGAATGTTAATTCTGCATCGGATCAATAGTGTTTCTGGGAGTTTGACCCTTTAACCTTCTCCAAGAAATAGAGGCACTATGTTTTCTGTAAAGCAAATCGAATTGACATTTTCCCTTCAACTTTTACTGGATGGTGGTACACATTATTTAAACGTCAATTTTGAATTATTTTATCATCCCACATCCTGCCGGACATCTGTAGCTCTACACATTTTCTGTTTCAGTATTTGACTTTGTAAAGAAAAAACTTAGTAACATGTTTTTGTAAGTAAGGAAAAATATGGACCGTGTCTTTACAGAAAGACGTTTGAGGCTATTCAAAGAATCGCATGACATTTTAGGAAATACACCACGTACAATACTAGCAAACAGTAAAATGTTTATACATACTGTTTATACTGCAAACAGCACGGTTTTTGTACAGATTGAACAAAGGAGTTACAGGGTGTGATTGCAGGTGCTGCTAGATGAATTTGTCAACAAGCTAAGCTAACTGGCTACTGGTTGTAGCCAGAGTCTCTATAAAAAATAATGGACTCAGCCACTGTGATGTCACCTATTTTTAGTGAACCTCCATTTTGAAGGCTTGAGTCTGTCATTTTGGCTGTCACCATCTTGAAAGCTCAAGCCAGATGTGACCATATTTGGACCATGGTATAAAGCATGTATGAAGATAATAGGATAAAACATGGGAGGTGGGTCCCTTTTCAATCCTATGAAAGTTGCTTAGTGGTACATGAGGCCAAAATTACCTGGATCTTATACACCAAGGGGCCCACAGAGCAAGAGCATTCGAGACTTGTGGAGGCCAAGCAACTAACTTCCGGTTTAGCCCTTTGCTGACTTGGATGGGGAAAAAATTATTTAATTGTATGGCTCTTCTAGGCTTTAGAAATGTTATCGGACCGAATTGATCAAATCTAGATAGTGGGGGGAAAGTGGGGATTATGACGCTCTTAAAAAATGTATCCACTGATTTGCAGATGTCTTTTTCACAATCTAAGTCTATAGGATAAAGCCTTTTTGGGCCCAATGGCATCATGTGACGGACTCAGAAATGGTAATTCCACATTTGGCAGCTATGTAAAAGTGAATTCAAAGCATTGCATTGTTCTTGGGGGTCTTGATTTGGACGAAAGGATGGAGCTGTGGAGGAGTGAGTGGTGGATTTGATTAAGAATCATAAACACATGGCCTTGGTAGCGACTTGTCAATCACAAGGTAGCCACACCTTAAAGCACTGCACTAAAGCACTGTATTTTACTCTAAATGGGACCATAATTTGAAAAATGAACATCATATTGTATTGAAGAAGACTTGAAGCTGGTGATTGAGACCCTTTGCTCAGGTTTAAGGCACTCCTGTGTTGGCCACATTTTTCAGACCCTGAGGTTGCCTCTTGGTTATAGCTTCATATTTACTGCACAGCCATGAAAATGGTATCAATCTCATCATCTGATTCTCAGCAAGAAAGTGAATAAGAGTATTTCCCAAATGTCAAACTATTCCCTAAGTATTGAAGATTTTTTGTGTCAGACTTCTCACACACATGCACACACAGGGATGATCATATGACCTATGCATGCTTCTAAGAAGAACAGAAGAATTTTATTTGGATACAAACTGGTAATTTTTTTTTTAAAAAAATCTCTCTTATTGCCTTGTCTTCCGTCATTATTACAGCTCCTTCACTTTATTTGTTTTCTCCATCTCCCTGTTCTCTGGCCTTTTATCTTCATGCTAAACTCTTTCTGCCCAGTTAATCTGAGTTTATAACTTTTTAAATATTATTCTTTCGGCCGTCCCTTCTCAGAGGTGAATTTCCTTTTGGTGTGTCATGCTTATATAACAATCTGTTCATCCCTTGTAAAATAAATCCTCAGACAGAAGAAAGGAATCAGATGTGGGGAGGAAGAGAAGAGGGGTATTAGGAAGCAGATAAATAAAAGACAAGTGAAAAGATAAGAGATAAACAAGAAGTTCTTTAGTTTCCCTGAAAAGAGATATAATAACACACTTAAAGCCTGATGGAAACCTAAGCTTTGTCAAAGACGGAAAAAAAGACTGTGTGTTATTTTAGTGTCTCTCTTTTCCTTTGAAGAAGGTTGGTTCCTATTTGTCTTTGGAGAGAATAGTTACTAGCCTCACTATGACCTTTCAAACTGTTTTCATCTCCGTCAGCCTTCACCTCCTCCTCTTCCTCTCCCTGTACCATAATCTTTGTTCCCTTTTTTCTCCCTCCACCCATCCCTCCATTTCTTTGTCTCCTCTCCATCACTGTGAGCGTGTCCTGTTATAAGCAGAGCATCTTGTCACCCTCTGTAATCTCACTTTTCTTTTTTAAAAATGTCTTTCCATTTCTTTGTTGGTCTTTTATCCCTCACTACTTTTAACAATCTCTCCATTAAATGCTTTCTTGTAATGCTACATCTTCTTTCACCTTTCTATCATCGGCCATTCCCTCTGCCTTATGGGTACTTAGAGGACAGGGGAGAAGGTACATAGGAGGGAGGAGTGCGAAGTTGGGTGTGAAATGAGCTGAGCCACTAAGCCTGTAAGCCAAAGTGAGGACAGGGGTGGACACACAGAGAAAGGCTTCATGATAAAGTACAGTTTATAGCAAATACAGTGCACTGTATACCAAATATAGAATGCTGGGAAACCATTTGTTTGTAACTATAGAAGAATGTGATTGTGTGTCCTTCATTGCATGCAACAATCCAGCAGAAGAAGCAATATAAGATGGTGGCAACAGTGCACCCAAAGTGTTGAATCTGATATCGTGGTAAATTACAACGCTGATATTTGACAAAGAATAGGCTGCAACTGCTGCTGTCTGACCAACAAAGAACAGAAGGACTCTATACTGTACCATTTTACTAGTTCAGGCAAGACATGAGTCTCGGTTTATAGCCTGTTACCATGGCACTGCAATGACACCCACTGTACATCTGGCTAGGGTGCTAACAGGGAACAGGCTCACACAAACTCGGTGTCTGAATGTGTTTGCGAGCGAGTGTGTGGATGTGTGTGTTTATGCGCGGTAAGGCGAGAAGGGCGGCAGTGTTAGCATAATGGAAAGGATGACATTTATCCCACAAATTGCCTTGAAGTCAGCAAAATAAAATCCGGTCCTGGCAAAAAAGCTGTCTGGTGAAGGAGAAAGGATTCTGGGAGAGGAGAGGAGAGCAGAGTAGAGGAAAGGAGGCATGTTGTACTCCAAAAAACTACTCAAAATAAAGTACCAGGTTGTAAAGGTTTAATAGAAAGGGAACAACTTGTTTTCTCTGTTTGCAAGGGGAATAATGGTATGAGAATTGTAACTGAAAGGTTACAAGTTTGATCCTGGCAGCAGCTAGACAGATACAATCAATTGCTTTGTGTCATTCTTGTGCAAGGCAGGTCAATCTGATCTTATAGCATATATGTCTTTGGAGATTTATTCACATACTCCAGTAGTCACTCTCGTGTAAAGGGATCAGTAATAGTCTGTTTGCAACAAGAATCCTCCTGCACGCTATTTAGCTACAACATAGGATCATAGTTGTGTTGGGTGTCATAGATATCTAACCCCAGTTTGGTTGGTTTAAACTTTCAGATCACTGTCTTTGCTTGATCCAACATTTCATTTAGGCAGATTGCTCTCAGTCTCCTTTAAGTGAAACAAAATGGAACAACCACAGATTGATGGATATGTGACACATGTATTAATTATCAATACTAATGCTGTGTTTGAAATTGGATACTTCTGTACTTATACTTGCTATTTTGAGTGAATACACACATTCACACTGAGGAGTAAATGGTGCATTTATAACGGTCAAAAATCTAAGTGTGGAACATTAGACCCTTCTCAACCTCAGTGGTCACCAAGCTGCCCATGTAGCTGAAGGGGCAGGACCATATAAAGATGGACAATACATCTTAATTTATTCCCAATGTACAGAAGTGAAGCTAGAATATGCCGGCTATGGCCGCTGCCATCTTGGTCTGATGACATCATTTGGAGCCAGAATCTGCGCAGTAGCAATCTCCACGGTATCGAGTTTCTCGTCCATACACTTGCCTGACCAATGGCGAGCAGTGCCACTGAATGCGAGTCTACTGATTGGCTCACACAGTTGTCAATCATGCTGTAAAATTCCTATTTTATAGCATTAAATAACTAATTAAAACCAAACTTACCACAAAACACTTGAACTTTCAGCAGCATGATAAAAACTACCTTCAACAGACAGAAACTACTTTTGGGAAAGAAAAATCTAATGTGTTCTTTGAGCTTTAAGTTTGGCCCATGTCCCAGTCACTGACATGGAGAGGGCAGGCTTTATGACTTGTACTGCAGCCAGCCACCAGGGGGCGATTGAGATATTTTGGCTTCACTTTTAGGGCACTGTCATGATGTCCATCTTTATATACAGTCTATGAGCTGGACAACAAACTCATTTCAAACTTGTGAAATGTCGGCTGTGGTGAACACTGAAGCAATGTACAAATATAGCATATGAATTTTTCACTACCACTACTGTTGTTGTTGAATACAACAACAGTAGTGCTGTTTGTTTATTGGATTAAAAAAAGAAACAGTACTTGGATTACGAATAATTTGCTAATGAAATGCTAATGTTATCATCAGGCGCTGGTGTTATATGTGTTGTGGTGTAAGCTATATGATCTATGGGTTTAAGTTGGTGTTTATGCATGTTACATTGTCGTCTTCACTATAAAGAGTTTTTAATATGGGATCGTAGATGCCTGACAAGCTGTTAATATTCGACAAATTCAGCTGTCATTAACACGGTAGATCAGCCTGTGATATAGCCAGCAAATATCAGCCACAGACATTCACAGATATGCCACGAAAAATGCTCCTTTTAAATACAGTAAGTAAAATACAATACATACAATTTATTATTAATACAGTAATAAAATAAGAAACGTGAGCAAAAAAAGCAGATATAGCAAGCATATACACTGGCATGTGACATTTGTTTTTGAAATATTGGCAATGCTCCGCCTGGTTATGATTTGCCCAGCAGCAGAAGAAAAGCTGCCAGATCTTGTGATCATTATTCCAGTGATGTATGATTTGTTTGATTTAAGATAACACTACCCTGCGAAAATTTGTACACTACGCAAGTAAGTACATATTGTATGCCATATACTTCCAACGTAAGTGTACTAAAGGAAGTATCTGATTTGAGACACAGCATAAGTGTGTGCAGCCATGTTAGCTGCTCTGCAAGGATGTACTCAGGTACAGCGGTACTTTGAGCTAAATACTAAGGTCAGGATGCTAAGATGCTCACAGTGACAATGCTAACATGTTGATGTTCAGCAAGTAATGATCACCCTCTTAATTTAGTACTAGTCACGAGGAATAGTTGAGTATAATGGAAATGTGGTTATTGTAATGGGTATCTGGTCCAGTAGACAAATTAAAAAATTTGACCAATAAAAGTGCTACATAAATAGTCAGATGGTCACAGAAGTCTTTGGAATTATCGTCTGGGCACCATAGGTATATGTACCAAATGTCAAAGCAATCTATCCATCCTTTGTTGAGATATTTCACTAAAGGTCACAAAAGTCATTCTCATGAGCCCAAAGACAGGGGATCACCAACAGAAGCTGGCTTCATCCACTTGACACCATGAATGTCTGTACCACATTTAATGGCAATGAATCCAGTAGTTGTCAAGATACTTCAGTCTGGACCAGAGTGATGGAGCCACTGATATTGCCATCCCTAAAGCCACATTGCTAGTTTGGCTAAAACCTGTACTGAACTGCTCAAATTCACCTGATTTGTCCTTTGATCATGTTGTGGCGCCTTCATTCTGTTATTATTCATGATTATGTTGAGTTGTGGTCTCCACTGATTTCTGTTTGTGCACGACTGCCATAGAAGACAAAGCATTAACTGCTGAAAAGCATAACTTGCTGAACAAAAGCTGACGTATTGATAATGGAGGATAGGTAACAGGAACATGAAGTTAGTTGTTTGCTCATGTGTGTGACAAGATCTAAGAGGTGTCAATGAACTGTTTTATTGCTTTCCTTCCTTCCTTCCTTCATCATAGCTTATCTACTATATATATATAAAAAGCATGCCCATAACAACCTTACCTTTACCTTGCCTGTTTCCTTGGTCTGGACCACAGAAACTAAACTCAAGTATAATCCCAGCATGAAAAGTACTACCACTTCAACTTTATACAGTTTTACACTTTTTAGTAGGCCTAGAATGTCAGCCAGATCTACAACAGTAACAGGTGCAATGAGCTGCATTATGCAGGAGTTGGATGGCTGCAAAAAGGACCTGATTTGCCATCAAGCTCTAATTGGAGCAAAGACACAACTAATGATCGTTAAGTGGGGAATGATAGCCCCAAGCTAACTTTTCTCACTCCATAAGGATATAATACATAATTCATAGCTAACAGCTGAGCAAATGAGGACAAAGACAGAGAAAGAAAGAACAAGGGAAGAGACAAAAAGGACAAAAAGGAAGAGGGCCAAGGAGGCAGAAGAATATACATAGACAGAGTTTGTGTGTGTGTGTGTGTGTGTGTGTGTGCGTGCATGTGAGGTGAATGATAAATGTCAGTGTCGTGTGCATTCACGTGTGGGTGTGCATATGAATTTGGATGCAAAAGTTTGCATGTGCACACACAGTGCACTATGTGTGTGTGTGTGTGTGTGTGTGTGTGTGTGTGTGTGTGTGTGGATGCTTTTGGCAGGCTGCTTAGTGTGTGAAACTGTGATTGAGGTGACAGTGAGCCCGTGAGAATAGTTAGCATCCACCAGACACACACAAACTCGCTCACATAAACACACACATGAACACACGCACACAAGAACAGCAGCTGTTGCTAATTATTAATTCATGCTCAAATTCCTGTGAAAACTCAATGTGGCAATGAACACTGGGGACAGGAAGAGAGGGAGGAGAGAGAATGATAGACAAAGACGAAGCGAAAGATGGAGAGAGGAGGACAGAAAATGATGGAGACAAAATGGGAGGGTGGGAGAGATAAGGTGTGTGTATGTGTGTGTGTGTGTGTGTGTGTGCGTGTGTGGGTGTGTGTGTGTGTGCTTTAAACTTGATGTTTTTACCTTGCAACAGATTAATGAATATGAATTTCCTCTGAAAACAAAGGTACAACACTCTGCCTTAAGTCAGTGTGAAGGAGCCTCAGATGGTACATCCTCTTGGGATCATAACAGCACTGCAACAGTGCAATAAGCATACAAAACTGTGTCTCATAAAAGGGCACTATCTGTCTGCGATCACTAACACTCTAATGATGATCTGTATGTATAAATGTGTTGGTCTCAACTCAAATATCTTATGTCAGCCCCAATCTAATACAGCAGTGTTAAAATAATTTATGCTGATGATTTATTAGTCATAAATATGTTGCTTCACAGCAGGACAAAGTGATTTACTACATAAAACATCTTGACACAGACTGTCATGTTAACTTGAGGCAACCCATTCTTATTCTCACAGCATCAAATATAGCAGCTTGGTCAGTGTTCCTTGGCGTGTGATACAACACACAAGGCACCCTTTCAGTGTCTGTAAGAGACGCATCAGGCTTTAAACCTACTACAATGTAAACCCACTCGCAGTGATAACTTAATATAAAGAATGACAAAGTTGTGGCGAATGGGTCAAACAGACACAGGACTTTCTACCAGGAGACAGCTGTTCATGTCCCTTGTTTTTTTTAACTACTTATCGTCAATAACATCCTGGATGTGCCACAAGACATAACTTTTGTAAGAAAAGTTACGTAACAAACATAGTTCTTTTAACTAAAAAACATGTTTTTTTTCTAAATGGTAAATGGACTTGCATTTAAAGCCTTACATGGTCTGGCACCCAAGTACATCTCTAAGGTCTTCTGCCCCCTTTCCAACCTAAGATCTCTCAGATTCTCAAACCAGTTGTTCCTGGCTGTCCTGAAATCGATACTAAGGGGAAGGATGATGCATTCACAGTAACCGCCCCAAAGCTTTGGAATAGTTTACCTTTTTCAATTACGTGCTCCCCCTTTGTAGACACATTTAAAGTGAAGCTGAAGTACGACATTTCTAAGGCCCTGATTGTCCTAAAGGTTTATGTTTTTATCTTTCATATTTTAAGATCTTACTCTTCTGTGCTTTGTTTTCTTTTTTACTTGTTAATTTGTGCATGTTTTTTTTTGATTTGTTTTATTATTTGTCTCATGTTGAATTACTTACTTTATTGCACAAAATTTTGGTCAACTCTGGTTGTTTTTAAACAATTGATTTGTATAGCATCTTTCTAGTCCTCTGACCACACTACAACATGCAAACTGCAGAGCTTTTGAATAGTGGAAGACCCGATCTACCTCCTAAGTCCCAGCCACACAAAGTAAACCTTACCATGTAGTGTTGTTGCCTAAATCTAAAGTAGCTGCCAAAACGTATGTTTCCTGTGAACATGGAGGAGTTCAAGTAGAACTCCTGAGCTTACGAAGTGGAAAGTTGTGAACAAGAACTTGTGAACTCGGAGCTCTCAGAAAATGTCTACTCACGAGGTCATTAATACCACAGCAGGGTGCATTCATGTGGACTCTTCTCGTGAACATGATTAACATGAACCCATTTGAGTACAGCATTTATAATGACACTCTAGCATGTAGCCTAACAAGCGAAAATTGACACATGGTGTCTGAGCATCCAAAACTGATGCTAGAGGGGTACCTAGAGCATCATAGATTGAAGTATAGGGCCACAGACCAAGCAGCTGTATTTTATGAGTTGGGAGTGAGAATGTTATGGTTGAGGAGTGGCTAAAGTTAATAAGAGATCAATTGAGAGTGTGTAACAGTATTTATTGAAGTTAACAACAGAGAAAAACTGTGGCATTTTCATTAAGCATATGCCCACAAAGATAAGAGACAGGACAGGATCCTCGACAATCTATGGTATTAGTGGCGGAATAAAGCCAGCAGGAGGAAGATGGAACCTTTCAATTGCACATCCTGAAAGATTCAGTAGAATATTGTGGTGATGGTGATGGTGAGGTGGTGTGTTACACAATAATTCTGTAGGTCTGAAAGACAGAATGACAAGATTGCAGTAATATTTAAAGAACAGCGTCCAAGGCAAATTGGCTTGAGAAATGCAAGCATAAAGATCATTGGTTCAATATGGTAATGTCAGAATTTGTGAATGTAAGGGACTTGGAAAAGCAGAAGCGACAGAGAAGATTAGAGTCAGAAGAAATAGCAGCACTTTACCCACAGGTAAAAGATGGTAGAATGTGAGAGAAAATCTTCCTCTACTGAACTTTTGCCTGAACTTAATTTACATGCAAATGCACAGAAAGCTCTTCAGAATCAGCTTTAAGGCATAGTCACACCTGGATTTTAAAAGCAATATTTTGCAGCAAAATCAATTCTGGAACTGCTGTAATGGCATAAATGAGTCCAAAATGGATGAAGCTATTGTAGCTTTTTTACATCCACTTTTATTTAATTATCCTCTGAATAAACTGCTACATGAAAGACAAATGGTTTGTAGACAGTGAGGAGACAAGAGTCAGTGGTACAAATATGTTTGTTGAATAAACTGTATGAAATTGCTGCCCTATTATTGACTAAGCTAATGAGCATGCTACTGGTAGCAAGCTAGCTAGCTCAGAGAGCGGTTCCCCCTTTTTGATAACTTGTTGTTGATGAAATGAACAAAATGCCAGGAGTGCAGTACAGAGGAATATGAAGTTCTTGTGACTGATTAGCACAAGCATTTCCAGCTGGCTAGGGTGTTAGCTGTTAGTTCACAGCACCACCTTCAGAGTGTGACCCTATGCTGTTCCCTGCTCTGGTTGTTGTGTCTGGCCAATGTGTAGCAGTCTGAGTTCACTCTTAGGGCATCACAATATGCTGCCTGGGCAGTGTCCCTGGCATCACAATAATGACGCTGGTCACATTATTAGGCTATTAGACATTCAGGGAAATGGATGTAGTATAGAGAGCGTGAAAATCAACTCAGGGCAGATGGATAGGTCTAACATGCACAGGACTTTGACCCAGGACACAGGTGTTCCTGTTCTAACTAAAAGTCACTGTTGAGGTATTTTGTCATGTCAGTCATTAGTGACGTAACTTTATTCTTTTCCTAATCCTTACCAAGTAGTTGCTGCCTAAACCTGACCACCGACCCCTTTGTATTGCTGACCCCATCTGTGTCAAGATACAACACAAAATGCTGCTCCAGGCATCATTATAGTGACATATAGCTTCTGCCCAAGCGTCAAAATATAACAAGTAGGGATGAGATCATGTTGACAGCAGATATGTATGTAATAATATGTAGCTCAAAAGGTATACAGTTTTTGAGGTACCCAGTAGACAGCCAGTGTAAAATCGAACAAAAGGTGTCCTGAGGGGAGCTTCACAGATCATCAACGGGAAACATGGCTAAAATAATGTCTTTGCTTCATCTTGAGTCTCATGTGGGAACAAAGACACTATTCCATCAACACAAAGAGCTCTCAGGAAGCACTTTCTTTATTTAAGGCCCCTGTAGAGGTCTGTAGTGTTTTTCTCACAAAACTGAGAGGTATAAATATATCTCTGTGTTTGACATAATGTTCCCACCTACTGGGTGGGTACATTATGTCAAACACAGAGATTAAACCCCTTCAAATCCTCTCCAGATATAATTACATGCACACAGCCATCAAGCCAGAAACAATTATATTCATCTTAGCGACTGAAACGTTTCAAGTCACAGACTTTACATTGAGGAATGAGACTGTTTTATGGCTCTCACCTCAACAGTAATGGACACAGACTTTTAAACCTCCTCTTAAATATTTTCACTTTAATCGAAGACATTGACATATATCCAGAAAATAAACCTAAAGAAATTAGTAATTTAGCCATCAGCATTTTGGAATGTTCCCCTCTGCTACAGGGTCTTTGTGTTTTGCCGAAGCATCGGATGCAATCATAATAGCCTTTTCTTGACATTTCCAGGCAATCAATAATTACATGTGCCTGGAATTTTGTGAACTGCCTAAAGTGCAACACTTTACACAAAGATGGGGGACCGTTGGCTGATTAGCTACACAAAGCATTGAGGCTATTTTGACTGATTCAAAAAAACAGAACAATACTAACATATGGTGACATTTGAAAACGCTGCAAAGTTATTTTTGCCCAATGACATTTCATTGTTACATCTACGCAGAGACTTTGTTAAATTTTAACTACAGTACTTTGGGATAAGAAGGTATTGATTGTTATTCCAAAAAAATGGAAACATTTTGAAGGTGTGTGTGTGTGTGTGTGAGAGAGAGAGAGAGAGAGAGAGACAAATGTCTTTATAAAGTTAAACCAGTTAACAAATAGTACAGGTACAACTGATCTGTACACACACACACACACACACACACATGCGCACACACTTGTACAACAAATAAAATATTAATCTAACTACAATCAATTAGCTAATTTGTAGCTGCATCTCCTTTTATTATGATTCCCTGATTTACAGAAGTACCTGTGTTTTACCAGTATTAAGCCCTGAGTGTAAGCAAGCTGTGGAAGGTGTTGAGGTTGATTTAACAGTTTATTAACACTTTACTTTAGCGCTACAGTAATATCTCAAGTAAACAAAACTGAGGCTCTTGTAGAAGTGAAACAAATCTCCGAATCTCAGTGACAGCTACAGTATGGCAGGAGCTACATAACCGCTGAAAACTGACAGCCTTTTCATATTGGTGTCTTCTCCTTTGTCTCGTGCATGATGACAAATCTTCAGTTATCAGCTCACTCGCTTTGTTGAGGGCACCTGGCTAAAACGTGCTGCACTTGCAGCCACAAGTCATTTAAGTTACTGTATACTGTGAGCTCTTAATTTGTTTAAACCTCTAATTCTGTTTCTGAACATGTATCTGCAATAAAGAATGGACAGACAGAGACTCTGATGATGAAGCCAATTTATGTATTTCCACAATTACTTTATTATGCAAAGCAGAGACCACTATGTAATTAACGATGGGTGCATGGTTTCCACAGACAAGCAGAACAAAGACAGACAAAATTAGAAATTAATAGGCCTACTTCTTTCATTGTTAATTAACCAATTTTTTTAATCTCCAAATGAATCTTGAGTATAGCATCCAAACTAATTGCTAAATTACTGTTTTAGTTTAGAGCTCCCATATTTTATCTTCTATGTATTCCTGCAGCACCTGAAGAGAGTACACCAGAGGTGGCCAACCATATGCAAGAAAGGGTTAATGGTCTACAGGCTTGAGGTTAGGGAATGTAGGGTCTGAATGAACTCTACCACGTCTTCTTGCAGGGTTTTTTTGGATTGAAAAAAAACACATGATCTGACCAAAGGTAAAACGGCAGTTAACCCTCAATCAAAAACACATAATTTTTCTCGTACATGTAGTGCTGTTTATCAACTAGTTTTGGTGTGAGCTGACAAGTGTTGGCGATATCGGCCGTAGAGATGTCTGCCTTCCTTCTAATATAATCGAACTAGACATCACTTGCTTGTGGCACTCACAGCACCAAAGATATACATTTAAAAAAAACTCAACAGCAATGTGTCATTTTGGAAATCATGACCTGGTTATTCAAAATAACCCACAGACCTTGTTGTGAGCAGTTTCATGCAGGAACTTTTTTCTTTCTACCGAACTACAACAGCCAACCGTATCATCATGCTGAAGGAAGTGTGCATCTAGTCATGGACGAGAGGCTCATGCTGACAGCTCGAGATGTAAACAATGATGGCGTCCTCCTCGGCTGAGCTGTAACGTTAGTTAGATCAGTGGTGCTAGGTAAGCTAAGCTTAAGCATGTTGATAAAGTTGGCGGGTGTAGTTCGGGAGAAAGAAAATTGTTCCTACATTATACTGCTCACAACGGTCTGTGGATTATCTTGAGTAACCGTGTCATGATTTCCAAAAATAGACATGACTGTTGAGTTTTTCAAATGTATATTTTGATGCTTTGAGCACCACAATCCAAGTGCTATCAGTTACATTATATTCGAGAGAAGGCAGTCATTTCTACTGCCAATATCTCCAACACTTGGCAACTCATGCCAAAACAAACTAGACTGATAAATAGTGCTACATGTAAGACGACAAATATGTATTTTTGATTTTGGGATAACCTGACCAATTACTAAAGAAGACATATAGAAAAACACTCTGATACAATAAATGTGCATTATAAGGAAGGGTCCAATGAGTGAAAACGGTGTGACAGCATTACGAACTGCTGCTAAGCTGCAGTCATGATTGCATCCATATATACAATGGGATGTGTGCAGACTCCATGCACTTTTGTTTGCTGACTCTTGCTCCCATGCGTGGTTATTAGGTCTGCAATGTACAACCTGTGCAAATTACTGTTGGAACTCCAACAGGCACATTATAGTCATTTGCAAGCCCCTTATAGTTATTTTTAAAATGCCATTTTGATGGTTCCCTCGCTAATTTCATTGAGACATTACTAAACCCTGTTTGGAGACTTGGCTGCCATTTCTGCTCCAGCTCTGCACTTTTGTTTGATTTGTGATTTGGTTTATGAACCTGCAGAGGCTTTAATGGAAGAGACACACACTCTCTGATCCCCATTATCTACCTTTTGCTGCACAGAGAGGCAGATAAGAGGAGGAGGAGGAGGAGGAAGAGAGGAAAGGGGCTAAAAATGAGGACCAAGTCATGGCCCTCATTATCAAATCCCATCAATGGGGAAAGCAACAGACTGAGGGGGAAGCAGAAGAGGAAGAGGGGGTGTACTTATAAATCGAACAAGAGAGAAAATAGTGGGATGTTAATGACAAACCGAGATAGGGAAAGAACAGAGAAGGGGTGATTTACCAACAAAAAGAAAGTGAGGGTCACCTATGGAGTGAGAGATAATAGGAAGAACAGGACAAGCCTCTGATGTGCAAGTGCGAGGGGAATGAAGGAGCCCAGTCAGCCTTCATAAGCCATTGATTTACACAATCCAAGTCACCACCTAATATTTCATCTGTG
The DNA here is from genome assembly GCF_041903045.1 of Epinephelus lanceolatus. NCBI lineage: Eukaryota > Metazoa > Chordata > Actinopteri > Perciformes > Serranidae > Epinephelus > Epinephelus lanceolatus. The sequence goes on from NC_135747.1 coordinate 13,815,039, forward strand.
CTACATTTGCAATCTCCCATCCGCTGAGGCCATGAGCCATTACCGATGGCCAAGATCACAGCATGGTGGCCCCGTCGGAGTAATGAGATAGAGAGAGGTGGAAAGTGAGAGACGGGGCAGGCAGGCAGGAAGGAGGTGGAGGAGGAAAGAGTAGAGGACAAAAAGGGGGATAATGGAAGAGAGGAGGAGGACGAGGATGAGGGTGGATGGAGGTTTCTCAATGTGCCATTATGGCGCATGAAAAGGAGAAAATCAGAGATGGGCAGAGAGAGGAAGTGATTGAAATGGGGGTTGAGTGAGAGTACAGGTAGAGAAAGACAGAGAGAGATATGGAAGGGAGATTGCTTTTCTCTAATTATGTCCCTTTTCACTGTCAGAGAGACGGATATAAAGCTAATTCCACCTGCCTTCCTTCTCATCCCCGTTTTTCTCTAAAAGCCTGTACTCGTTTTCTTTACCCCCTTTCACATGAAGCGTGTCAGAGGCTGTTTTCATGACACTGAAATGAACAGATGGCAATATCAGCCCATACAAAAGAGACATTTTGTGGTTGCTATCACCTTGACAACAACCCTCCACCACCCGCACGATGTACTTTGCTTCTGTTCTGTCGAAAGCAAAGCTCCATCTCCCTCTGTCTGGCTTGGTCCACGTCTATCTGTCTATTCATCTGACTCTCATCACCCTCAGTCTCTCCATGATATCTGTGTTTTTCACACAGGCATAATCACTGGTAGCTACTGAAGCCCATCATACTGCATCTACGCAGTCGCTTGAATAGATCTTGAAATTGAATTGGCTGCACAATTCTGCTCTTCAAAGACTGTGATACCTCTTTAATGGATAGCATAAAGGCAAACAGAAACACAAGATATAAGATATCACAAATGTAAAATGCACACACGCAAAGACATTCCATTTATATGCTTGAATAACGTATCAAGCATAATCTTACCACCATACATCAGTAGCCCTGTGAATGGGGGCATTTCTTATTAAAACGCATATTATACTATAACTTTATGCTACAGATAAAAGTCTTAATTATTCCATTCTGATTATGTTTGATTAAGCCTTTCTCTCCACACTCTCAGAAATCACACAATCTCATTGAAGGGGTAATTTCCTACTTCAAAAGCTCATTAAGCCAATCAGAGCACAAAAGACTGGCTTTAGCCATGACCCAGCATGTATTACATTTAACAACCCAAAATTGCTAACAAAGTTTAATTTCCATCCTCTTTATCTCTGCAAGGTAATTTATACTTTGCCCTGAATATGTCGTTATTCAGGGCAAACTTTTTCAGTTTAAATAAAGGACGGTGATGCTATCTATCTATCTATCTATCTATCTATCTATCTATCTATCTATCTATCTATAAACGCGACAGGTAATTAAATGCATATATGTGATGTATTTTGGTGGCTGTCAGTTGCATACAAAAAACTGGAGCAAAACTGAAGATGTGTGATCTTGCCTGGACACCGACAATGTGCGCTTTTCACAGCAGTCCAGCACACCGCAGAGAACTGTATAAATGAACTGCAAAGTCCTAGCAAGGGAAAGCCCCTCTGAACGTGTCCAGAATGAGTGGCAGGACGCTCTGAACACGACTCCGTCTTGCCATCTCTGCAGGAGCAGTGGAACCTGAACGAAGGGCTCTGATAGGCCCAGTGGGGAGGAGATTGCTCTGTCCCTGATTGGATGATTAGGGGCTGCGGGGGCTCAAATCAGCCGTTTTCAGGAGGAGAGTGGTTTGGTTAAGTGGATTGGCACTGTGTGTGCTCTGTGTGTGCTCTTTGTGTGCTCTTTGTGTGTGTGTGTGTGTGCCTCGCTTTTGTTTTGTGTCTATTTCTGTGTTTAAATGTGTGTATGTAGCTTGTGTGTCTGCGTGTGTGTGTGTGTTTAGAAACAGGTGAGTCCAGCCCAGTAAGCAAGGTAAATTTGCAAAGGAAAAGAGTAGTGATGGAGGAAAGAAAAACTTACAAAACAAGGAGTGAGGACAGAAGCAGAACTCTCAGTAGGCTGATTTCATCTGGAAAGAAAAAGAAATAGAAGAGGAAGGAAAAGGTGAGAACAATAGTTTTTTGTGTGTGAGTCCTGCTAATGATGGGTGGAGGCTAAGTGCAGTGGATGGATGCATGTTGTGATTGAGGAGGATGGGAAATAAGCACAAAAGTGCATATAAAGGTATAAAAATAAATAAGAAGTAGTGTAAGAGTAGTACAGATGTTTGAACAAAGAACTTTCATTATTTTAATCAGCTGGTTACCCATGACAACTGAGTGACTGCAGTGTGTGTGTGTGTGTGTGTGTGTGTGTGTGTGTGTGTGTGTGCAGGCTGGCAGAATCATCTGTTCACACACTCTTCCACTGCAACTGCTGTCGGCACTCACTGCTAGCTCCTACAGGCAGCGTCTGTGAGGACTCAGCAGGTTTGTTCTGTTGGAACTGATGGTTGGAGCACCTCGTCCTGTGAGAGCAGCTGTCAATCCAGTCGGGACCATTAGAATAATTTACAACCATGTTTAATTTTTACAATTTGAATCTGGGTAGGCCTGCCATATGAGAGAGGACAAAAGCACAAATACCCAAGACACTAGCAAGACGCTGTTTGACATGTAGAGAAAGAAAAAAGGCATGAAACACATTTCTGCACATTAAAGGCTTCAGTCAAGCACAAAGTATCATTGTAGTATGCCTTAGATATCTGCACACCCATAAGCTGGTATTTCCCATTGTAAAGAATATTCCAATGTATCGCTATGCTGTAGATAAGTCCTAATTATTCCATTCTGATTATATTTGATTAAGTCATTCTCCTCACACTCTTAGAAATCACACGATCTCATTGAAGGAGTAATTTCCTACTTCAAAAGCTAATTAAGCCAATCAGAGCACAAAGGACTGGCTCTTGCCATGACCCAGCATGCATGAATTATCTAAAATTGCTAACAAAGTTTTAATTTCCTTGTCTCCTCTTTGTGATGTGCGTCATAGTTTTGTGGCCTAATACTGTGTTAAATTAAATCTTGCGTGAGTTTTGTGTTAAACCTTGAAGCTTTGATTATATGGCAGTGCTGTAGTTCCATGACAGATTACTGTAAAAGACGAAGTTAAATCAGGCTTTTACACATTAAATGAAAAGGTCAGTTTCTGCCCATTGTGGCCCCATGAGACCCTGAAAGGACATGTTTGCTGCCATCAAATGTTTGAAAAGTCTGTATTTCTGACAATAACATGAATAAAATACAACAATTGGTGACAAGTATCACTTTGCTAAATCCCCTCCTTAAACAGCAACTGTCCAATCGTAGGTTGGTTATGCTTAACAACCGTTTCTAGCCACCGCATTTCTGCCAAGCTTTGGATTTCTTTGCATCCCTGAACAGTGCGCATGGAGCGTTAATGACAGTAAACATTTAGCTAATAGTATTTGAAGAATTTGGAGGATCCCCCAAAAAACAAACATACAAGAGCAAAAGTGTAGCATTGTGTTTATTATCTGTTTGAAAGCAATTCACGAAAGCTAGCATGACTGTTTAATAGGTCATGGTGTGAATTACAGGGGGGATTGGGGGATGGTCTTACCACCTGATTAAGACTTGAACCCCTCAAAGAAATAAAAATCACAAATCGGAAGGTCGAGACATTATATATCCTTCTTACCTGTAATTGTAATATATTGTATTGTCAGACACCCCTAAAGTGGACCATACCATTCTTAACTGTAACATGAGTTGACCTTCTTGTCTTCCTGCCTCACTCCCATCACTGCAGTGGCTCACATCCTCATAAAGTCTATGCTCACTAGCTACTTACATTGTAAGTAACTATCTTGCTAGTTTAATAGACTTTACTTTCTTACCTTAAGACTTTAGAGTTACTTTGGAGACTGAAACACTGACCTACTCAAAGGCATAAACCACCCAAAAATAAAATGTTGTTGGCTGCTTTCTTACCATGAAAATAGTCTTCATGATTTTTTCCATAGGAACCATATGTTTCTTTCTTCTGAATTACTATACAAGATAGAAGTCACTCTACTTTAGGCTTTTGAGTCTACTGAGTCCTATCCAATCCACTGATTTCAGTATTGACACCAGTAGCTGACAGGATCCACAATGTGAAATGTTAAATGAGATGATTTTGAATGTTGCCATTTTCAATGTAAGAAAACAGCTGACAAATTAAGATTGGTATTGGTACAGGTCCAGTGAAATGTGACCCCATCAGCTCCTTTCATTTGTGCACTGTAATGTGGCCCTTTTTTCTGCTACTCACATTGTTGGCATCTGCTCTATAATTGTCCATTATTTGGATGGTTCTAGTAAGCCATTGTTTCTGGCTGTGGAAAGATTCAACTTTTCACACATCCCGTCCTCAACAAGAGGGCCACATGGTCACTACTTCCAAATGCAAGCAATGCCGCACTGCAGCCGCCTCTGAACAGGTGCAGTGCAAATCCACAGCAGGACTGGGACAGCACCTCTCATTCCCATCGTCATACCATCATACCAGTCCTTATTTACTGTAAAGCACCTGGTTCCTCTCTTTCTCTCACCAGAGTCTCCTCTGCTCTGTTATATTGGCATATGGAAAAAGGGTCTGGAATTATCCACACTACCTCATTTTTTTATAAATCACATAACGGTAGTAACCTTGTATTACTTCCTAGACCAAGAGTTAGCATATCATTAGATAACTACAGTGGGGGTTGGTGCTTAGGAAACAGTTAGATACATAGATATGTCGGCCATTTTAGTCTCCATTTTCAACTAAAACATTGATTTTTCCTTGCAACTACAGATTCTACATAGGCTACTCATTTCTGGACATTGTGTGCCCTGCTTGTTTTCCCTTCTGTAAAAGTCGTGCTCCAGCATGTTTAGAACAGGTGAACAGAAAACTCTATTTTAATCACTTAGCACGTGGTTTTGGTGTCTGTGAAGGTTTTTCTGCTCTGAGCTTTCTTGCGTAGCTACAATGGTGTTATGGTGTGTACTGTATGATGTTGCTCTATGTGTTGGAGTGTGTAATTTTCAGCTGTGTGTCCTGTTCTGTTTTGTTGTACAGTTTCTTTACTGTAAACATCCGTTCAGTCTTTCTCTCCAGAGGGACAGCAGACCCTTTCAGTACCTACTGCTGTGATTCCACCAGCTAATGAGCCTGTCTGACAGACACACACTCTAGTACAGTCTCACATACGTGCACACACACACACACACACACACACACACACACACACATATATAGTCCCATATACACATACAGTACACGAGTGTGTACATGGAAAAGCAACTCACAAGTACTAAATACTAGGCTACACACAGAGATACACATTTCAAATGCATGTCTCATCCCCTACAGGATTCAGAAAACATTCTTTCAAGGTGGGGGGAAAAAAAATCCGTCAGCCAGTACAGTATGTGTTCTGCATCATCAACACCATCAAACTAAAACTCCAGCGCACCATGTGTCTAATTAATCACATGTTCAACAAACCGGTCAACTTGCTCGAGGGAAGAATGTGTCACTTAATCTGTTCAGCTGTGACAAGAAGAGAAAACAAAACAGCTATTGCCCTGAACATGGTTTTTGTTCTCGCTTTGGCATGTGACCAGCAAAGTTTATGGGGTCATTAGCAGAGATGACACTATTCTGCCGTTGTAATTTGTGTAACTTTATGTGATGCTTTAGACGCATTTTAGTGAGTGTATTTGTAGAGTTTTCTTTGCTCTGCCACAGAAACACTTTGTTATCGATGCCATATCAATAGCAGTTCAGTAAATGCACTTTCTATAATTTGCTTACTGCCTTGTTTGCTTATAAAATATTGGGACTGCAGCATGCTCACTAATCTTCTCTTTCCTCTTTGGGTTAAAACAAGTCAGTTAAGGTGGTCTGGTGATCTGATTGGAATCCCTCCCACTTGCCTCCCTGTGGAGATATTCCGGGCACGTCCAGCTGAGGGGAACTCCCGAGGCAGACTCAAAGCACACTCAAGGGATTTCATGTCCCATTTGGCATGGAAATGCCTCAGGATTCCCAAAAGGAGCTGGAGGACGTGGTTGAAGAAAGGGATGTTAATGCAACTGTGCTTAGTCTGCTGCAACTTAGAGCTGGGCCCTGGATCAGAAGAAAAAGGATCCTTCTCACAGAAAACTTGGAGATTTAAATCACTGGTTGAACTTCTAAAAGCAAAAACACACAACAAAAGTAAGCAGATGCAGCTATATTTATAGTACACATTCTTCCATAAAACACTTTGCATCACTGCATGACACTAAAGGCATGTGCTTAGTGAGTACCACACACTGTATGAGACTAAGAGCAGTGGTCCTGTGTAGTGGGCCATGGCACGATTCCTGCAGTATTGTTCACCCTAAAAATATAGGCACTCAGGCTATTTTAAAGCCCTTCTGTATGTGGTCATGAAATCTTCATCCAGATTGAAAAACAGGGACTATAACAAAGGTCTTTGTTTTTGTTCAGTGGGGAAAATGCACTGTCTCTGGGATCATTCTTTCCTACTACTAAAACATTTAACTTCCCATTGTGTCTTTCTACGACAGGAAGAAAATGTTTGTGAGTGCAGTTTAAAAAATCAGCACGCAACTCGTGCCCTTAAAATTAATAAACGTCTACATCTACAGGGAAGTACATTGTGGTGTTGTCTGAATGGGGGATGCTATGCCTCCCTAACTCTGACAATATTGTCTAAACTGAATTGGTTGTTTTCTGAGTTGTGAATCCAGCTATGTTTCGTTAACGGTGTCCACCTCAGGCAACTTGTTCCTCAGAGCAAGGAGTAAAAATTGAGTTTTGTTGGAACAGGTGTAAGTCTATGGAAGTTTATCGAACAAGTGCCACCTGCTGCCACCAATTCTGCTATCTTTTCCCATTTATCCTCTCAAGTGGTGGAACAAATTTTTGTTTTCTACTGTCTCACTAATTACCATCACCTTAAAGCCTGATTTACAGCAGGGCGCTTGACACTTTTGCACTACAGCCAATAACAGACAAACCAAACACTGGCTTACAGGGCCATTCAGATTTTTGCGTTGACCACTATAGTTCTCCAACACGCTTGGCACTTAGCAATTAGCAACCTTACCGTTAGATGCCACGAGATCCCACACAATCGACCTTTGAGTCATCGTTTGCGGTCATACAGAAATATCATGAGTAGGCTGACCAAACGTCCTCTTTTGCCCGGACATGTCCACTTTTCACGTCCCGTCCGGGGTGTCCGGGCGTCCGGGGGGGTTTTATAAACTGATGATAATGTCCGGTTTTCCGTGTGTTTGTGTGTGTGTGTGTGTTAGAGCACGGCACAGGCCGCATATTTCTGCCGAACCCGAACAGAGCCCGACATTATTTAATGACCAAAGCACTGACTTTGTGTCACACAATTGTTATGGTTACAGGCTATTTAAGAGGCCGGGCGTGCGCCGTGGGTGCTCAGCGGAGAGGGAGACCTCCGTGTGTGAGACGGGAGCGGGAGGCGGGAGGTCCGACGCTTCTAGCGAGATCAGAGGGAGAAATAAAACAAAATAAGATAAAATAGGAAAAACCTGTCTCCCTCTTTTATTTTATTTTCAGCGTTTAATCAAGGCGGAGGCGAGCGGCTGGAGGTCCGAGACTTCCAGCGAGGGGAGAGGTAGAAACAAACAGCCAATGTGTGTCTGTGTGTGTTATGTTCAGGTGTTGTCACGTAAATAACAGTGCCCAAGCAATAAACAGGACAGACAATAGGATTTTATTTATTTTTACACTACATTTTTACTGAAAGCTGACCAAATCCGACCTGAGCCAGAATACAATTTATATAGCTATAACGGGTCGGGCCCGGTTTGGTCAAAAATGTAGCTCTTCATTTTTGACCAAACCCGGCCGACCTGTCGGATACCGTCGGGCTTGGATCGCCACACTCTAGTGTGTGTATGTGTCCCCTATAGAGGCCTATCTGAATTTCTGTCTTTGAGAGATATTATTTTGTAATATAACTGAATTTTCTATCCATACATATAAATTTTAAATATATTAAAATTATAAGGCATCTTTGAGTAAACTGCGAGTATCATTTAAGTAGTCATGGCCGGCCGAGTGTCCTCTTTTTTGGAAATCAAAATATGGTCACCCTAATCATGAGAAAATGACTACTTGGTGTCACTTGGATCTTACTCCTGAAATCCATTACAATTATGGAACATACAAGTCAGAGGATATTATTATATCTCTCACCATGGCCACTCGCTAACAAGCATATGACAATATGAGTCACCCCTTTACTTGTCTGACAATCTTTTGATCTCGCTTTTCTGTTTTAAACATCATTAAATAAAAGTTTCTGTCCTGCTACCTGTGTTGCTGGGCAACAAGAATCTAAACACCAAACAGTTGTTGACAGAAAAAGGTATGTTTCACAAGGCTGGGCAAAGAGTATTTAAAAACCTGACAAATTTTAAAGTTTGCTTTCATCAGACACAAAGAATAATTCCACTGATTGCTCTCAAATCGTGAACAAGTCAAATAAGGGCTCTGAAGGCCCGAGGTTCACTCAGTGGCAATTTGTTGTGGTAATTTGATTAATTGTTTGTATGAAGTATGAAGTGGTGGAGCACAATATAAACCAGTGGAGCACAATATGAACAGACATGGTAAGGGTCCTGCTCAACAGAGGCCTTCGACAATTTTCTCTTAACAATCACTCGTTTTCACGCGTATTTCCACTTGCCTTTACCCCGAAGCTGGCCTTCAAACCGCAGGCCACCAGCTTAGATTGCCTCTCTGTTTCCTCCTCTCAAAATTAGTTGCTTTGAATTTCCAGATTTTCACAAATACCAAAATAGTTTGAAATCAAATTATAATAATTTTCATTGGCTGATTTTTCTACAGTAACTTTGTATTAGGTGCACAAACTAAACACCAACTCCAGGTTCAGGGGGACATAATCAGAAATACATATTTTTTCTCTTACCTGTAGTGTAGTGTGGCTTGTCTTGTGGTGTTCGAAGTAACAATAATACAATTGGAAAAACTCAACCGTAATGTCCAGAAATCATGACCTGATTACTCAAGATAATCCACAGACCTTGTTGTGAGTTGTGGATTGTCTTGAGTACCCAAGTCAAGATCATCTGGAAAGACACATTACTGCTGAGTTTTTCAAATGCATTTCTTGGGCTTCAAGCACCACAAGCTGAGTGCCATCTAGTTCCATAATATTCAGAGAAGGCAGACACCTCTATGGCCGATATCGCCAACACTTAACAACTCACACAGAAACAATCTAAATTGATAAATAGCACTAAATAGCATTAAACTGAACTGCTGAAGCTCAAACTATTTTTATAACCTACAGTTTAATGTTGGTGCATTCATCTATAGCACTAGTGTCAGAAGGTTCTAATTATTCTGCTCTGTAACTAGAAATTAATTGACTCCTGCCAGCTGATCAGAATCAATTCTAACTGGCCATTGTATACAGGAAAATAACTGCCTATCCAACAATAACTATGGACACATACTGAATAACATATTCAAATTTCACAACACTGAGACATTTTTGCATGGCTAGAGGTACATTTATTGTTTTCCTCAGTGAAATATAACCCTGGTAATGGAGGATATTAAATTCATGCACTGCATCAGCCTCGTCCCTCTTCCCTGCGAACTCACTATACGTGCATATGTGTGGCTGTGAGCCTCTCTCTGTGTGAGAGAGAAAAAGACATGGTAAATATGTATTAGCAAATATTAGTCTGACTGACAGCATGTGTGGTGTTAAATAATCTAGAACTAGATTATATGACTAGAACATACATGAAAGAAGTATGTACATGCCATATATGGCTGGTTCAAGGTTGGATAGGACTCTTTAAGGGAACTGAATACAATGATATTTTTTTGTGAAATTTGTGAAAATAGCTTTGGGAAGAGTACAGTATTTTAGTATGGCATGCCCCCATGCACAAAGTGAGGTCTATAAAGAAATGGTTTTTGCTGCGGAAGAACTGAGCCCTGACCTCAACCCCATCCAACATTTCTGGGATGAACTGGAACGCTGACTTTGAGGCCTTATGACCCAACAGCTGTAATGGTCTTGTAGCAAAGTGGCAGTGAGGTACCTAAATAATGTGGAAAGCTTTCCCTAAGGAGTGGAGGCAGTTACAACAGTATATCAGTGCCTATGATGTTGGAACAAGATGAGCAATCACATATCAGTCTAAATTGGGTGTCCACATACTTAAGGACATGTAGCTTACTTATCTGGCATCATCTTGTTGTGTCTCTCCTTCCAGCTTTGCATCTTTGGTGCTTCTTTCAACACTAACAGAAACATCTAACACATACATCGACACCCTCTCATACCCTCATGAAAGAATAGGTAAATTTCAGTTGACTTCCAAAACGACTTCTATGACCGGCCACAAAAAGACATACATTACTCCACTCGTCTGTTCCCATCAGTACTCGTTTTTTCACTTCAACAGGTCATTTTAAACATGGGTAAGGCCATACTTTAATCGTTTTTTATAACGTAATAAGTTAATGACAATTTGTCATTGCATGTCCATGTGTTGAGCATGTTGGATTAACACTGAATGAATAGGGCATATTGTTCTGACCATTTTTTTCATGTAGTTATGTCTGTAGGCTCGGTGACACAAAATTAAAATTGTAATGAAATAATTAGGATATTGAAAAATGTGTTCGGTTATGCACTGTTGTGTTATTTTGAATTATAAACACAGTATTTTCTCCTCACATTCCTCAGTGTGTGCTGTTGTTATTTTATTTTGAAAATTGGCCGGATTCTCTCGTCTTTTCTGTGTCCGACTTCCTGTTTGGTACGATCCGCTCTATCCAGCTTGACAGAAGCGCTCGCGGCTCGTGTGAAAAATAGACCAGATGCCGAACTGAAGTGCTGCGGTGTGTGGATGTGACTGTTCATCTTTTCGTTCATGTCCTTATTAATGCACACTTTATAACTTGCTTGTTGGATTTATTAAAAATGAACGAATGAAAACTAAATGTCTTTGAATATCTTTATTATCATTTAAAAACAAAAAATTAAAATTCAATAAAAAAATTAATAATTAATTAAAAAATAGATTATGACCGGATTTTTATGACCCTGTCAGTCAAAATGACCGGCGACGAAAAAGTCTAGCGCAACGTCTGCATTATCGTTTTAGTGGTCACAGTTTTAAACACGTCCTCAATGCAATGAAATGGTCACAGCTCCAAAACTATCTGGTTAGGTTTAGGAAAAACATCATGATTTGGCATGAAACAAGTACTTTTGTCAATAATGTTATGACACGTCGGATCTGTCACTAGTATAGTGAGCTACTCATACTAGCATACAAGGCTAAGCTGTTTATAAAAGAAGTCAATGTTGACTTCAGGACGCAAACACTGATCTCCTGGGTGAAAGTCTTGTGTTTGTTTGACCCATCCACCACCACTCCCACTCACCCGATAAGGCCTTCTTTGATATTTGAGGAATAGAGTCGCTTTCTACTTTCTACGTCATGTCACTTCCTCTTTTGCTTCTGTAATATTTACTATGGCCATTAGAGGGTACCTCCTTAAAATGAACACAAGTATGGATCATAATTATAGACTGTATCATTAATGGACGTAGCTATCATGACGTCACCCTTTAGTTGGTGGACTCTGGTTTTGAAGCCTTGAGTTTGGCATTTCCGCCTTTGCCATCTTGTTTTTTTGGAGCCAGAAGTGACCACATTTGGATGAGATGGTGGAGCTGTCGAGGAGTGACGGGTGGATCTGGCCCCGCCCTTAACTATGTGTGAAATGCAAATGAGTCAGTTATATAGAAATTCACCCCCCATACAGTTGTCACAAATGTTGAAACTAGCTATAGAGACCAAAACTGTTTTTTTGTATCAGACTCTAAAGATGTTCATTCTGCTGTAAAGTTGGGCATTTTAACATGGGGTCTTTGATGATTTACTCTACTTTGGAGACACCCTCAAGTGACTATTTGAAGAGCTACAGTTTTTCTGAATTGGCTTCATTTTTCTGCCTCAGAGGTTGCTGCTTGGTTGTAATAAGATGCTTGCACAGTCGACCTATATGGCCGTATATTTAGTGAGAGTGGGCTGCATACATAGACATTACAGCTGTCATCAGTCCAATCTATCTTTTCACACATATTTCTGCGTTACTATCTATGCTTTCACACACCTATAGACATTACACACCTCCCAAGAGGTTGAATACAATTTTGCCTCAAAGTGGCATTACATACACTACAGTATTGCTACCTCATGTGAAATAGATTCAACAATGCCACAGCATGCCTATCTCCCACTGAACTGTCTACTGTATCAGACCAGTTAAACATGATAACATAGCCTGTTACATACTCACATCAGTATACAGAAAACTGACTGATGTCCTGATCGTTTCTCTTAAATAAAACCTATTCTCGCTGTCCTTTCGTAATGTTTTTCCAGTACACTGTTTTGCAAAGCACTGCACACAGCGCTTTGCATTTAGCAGGAGAATGGGTGGAGGGGGCGCAGAAAGACGAAAGGCTGTGTACATTTGATCAGCAGTCAAGGTTCGACAGAGAGAGAGGCTGGGCAATGAAGCCCAGCTCGGTTCACTTCACTGTAGCTTCTATGTCTGGGCTTAATAAAATCAGAATGAGTAAGGGCTTTGCCACCATAATGTGCTACTTTTTAATAATAGTATAAAATATTCATACACAATTCAATGATTGCTGAACTACAGAATATAAATTTGCAAGTAGACCGGCGAGTATGTTCTATGGTTAAAATGAAAGAAAGAGGCCTGCTACAGATTTAGTCAAAAATATTTTCAGTTTCTGTGCTATTTACTTTTTTTTACTGTATTTGTATCTGATGTCCTGCAGCTAAACTCAGCATTATTACTTACTTTATTGTATTTCTGTATTCATTTTACATATGAAAGGGCCAGTGAGATCTCACACTGGGCTACTGTACTCACATTACCAGGAAGTGTAAGAATAATCAAGCTGACCAGCAGTGGTATTCATGTTGTATTCATGATGTTCATGATTGAGCGCATTAGATTCAGGTGGCAGAAACTAAATAAGTAGAGAAGAGTGATGAAAAGAAGGAAGTGTGGATTAAGGAAGGGAAGGAGGAGGGAAAGAAACGTGAAGGTAAGTTCTGAAGCAGCGCTGTAGTTGGAGGGTGACTGTTCAAGAGTGCCATCTAGTGTTTACAGGTGGGAGAACTGAATGAATTCGGTCCGGGCCTGCTGCAGGATCCAGGCTCATTAAATGTACTTGAGCAGAATTGGGGAACCCACACAAAAAAGCATATTACTGCATTTTGGGGCCCTGAATAATAGTTGAAGAGACATTGATGGAAATGTACTTTGTAATATAAAGTAATTCTGAATTTTTTCTTTGCTGTTTTTTTTCTCCCTACAGTGTTATTCCATTAGCTGAAATGTGCTCTGAAAGAACCTCCTCTCTCTACATCCATCACTGATCATTATGGCATCTTAGCGTAATTGCCCTCCCCCTGTTGTGTGTGCACACTCGCCGGTTCTGAATGCCAGCAGTAATATCTCTGGTAGAGGGAGAGAGAGGGAGAGAGAGAGCATATGCATAACCAGCTCATTTCCACCGCCAATCAAATTACCTGACCCAGCCGCAATACATCACTGCCAAACTGTTTATTAAACAAAAAGCCATGATTAAATTATTAATGACAGAGATTAATTAAGACCCCATACACCATACATGCACACACACTCACAAAACTTGCACGCACGAAGGCAGGCGGCGAGGCATGCACACATATACACAAAAATCCATACACCACATACACGCGCGCTGGCAGAAAGCTAATACACACACACACACACACACACACACACACACACACATACACAGACAAGAATGCCATTACTTTCACACACTTTTCGAGCACACGAATGGATGCACAACACACAATAAGTTACGATGTCTGCAGCCGCTCCAGATGAGGGGGAGTGGGAAGGGAATAATTTGACGTCTAACTTTTATATGTGCAGCAGACACAGAAAGAGTAGTTTGCCGGCTGCGTAAACAGTAAACAGCATCAACAAGAAGTCAACAAACAACATTAACAAGCTCGTTGTCAGCAAACTTTTCTTGATGTTACCATGAGGGTTTGTTTATTGTGGTGCTTATGCTTCTGTAATGGTTTGTTAGCATCTGTTGCAGTTTGGGGCCCAACGTGCTTGTGTGTGTGTGTAATGGCAGTTTGTGTGAGGTGAATATAAGTTCTCACAGTGTAGTAGTGTTTGTGTGTTTATGACCTTTCATAATTAGTATTTTTGTTTGTTTTCAAACACAGCCTCATAATGTCAAAGGACATTAGGTGGCTCGACTGAAAAAACTTCTTTGAACTTTTTTTGTTAAAGGTAACTTAACCGTGTATATGCACACCTGAATTACTTGTACATAGTGAAACACGCCATATGTGAATTCTTAACCACTGCTAACTCTATAGTGCTGGATTGCAAATGCAATTACAGCCAAACGTCATCCTAACCAACTAACATTTGACATTTACACACAAACAGGACTAACTCCCAAAACACACCAAGCTCCTACGAAATACGTCTTGCTAAAATAATAGCACTTTTCAGCGTCTAGGAGACAGAAGAAATTCTTTGTAACATGGGTCAACAAGCTACAGAAGTTACAGGAAACTAGTGGACACACAGTCACTTTGACGTCATCTACTTATTTGTAAACTTCGGTTTTGAAGCCTCGAGTTTGGTATTTTAGCCAATCTTTGTTTTTTGAAGCCAAAGGTGATCATATTTAGGCAAGAGGCTGGCGCTGACTGAGAAGCTAAGGACACTATCAACCAGAGATGCGGGACTCAAGTCTCATGACTTGACTCAAGTCAGACTTGAGTCGCAAATATGATGACTTGAGACTTGCTTGACTAACGCTGATAAAAGACTGGACTTGACTTTGACTTTAAATACATGACTTGAGACTTGATTTTGACTTGAGACAGATGACTCGAAAGGACTTGGCTTTAATTCAGTATTAAAGGCCCCCCCCCCCTCACCCTCTGTGACTCTGTCATGAACGAGCGATAGCTACTAGTTACCCTGGATTTACACACCTGTTCAAGGGATAGTGCTACCAACTTGAAAATGCACCCATTATCTACTCACCCTCATGCCGATGGAGGATCAGGTGAAGTTTTAGAGTCCTCACAACACTTGCAGAGATCCAAGGGAGAGGGGGTAGCAACACAGCTCCACCTAATGGAAGCTTACAGCGCCCCAGATTCAAACATCCAAAAACACATAATTGAAACCACAAAATATTTCCATACTGCTCGTCCGCAGTGATCCAAGTGTCCTGAAGCCCCGACATAAAAAGTTGTTTGGAAAAATGTCATTTGAACTCTGTTTTTAGCCTCATTGTAGCCTGTTGCTCTAACTGCCTCTCTGGGCACCACGTTCATGTGTGTGTGCTTGTTTTCGCTGGTCTCGCGCTGGCTGGTTGGTGCAGCCTGGACCGCAATGTTTTTGTTGCCATTTGCGGAGATTGGGCTGCCTACAGAGACCGGACTTTTTCACAGCATATTGAGAGGACATGTAACTAGCGGATCATGAGGAGATGTTTGCTGTATGTGACATATGACTTGATTTGTGACTTGCTTGACCTGAGCAGTGACTCCACTTGACTTGCTTGACTTAGCAGGGACTTGACTTGACTTGCTTAATTCTCACCACAACTAACTTGGGACTTGCTTGAGACTTGAAGGTAAAGACTTGAGAGTTGCTTGTGACTTGCACGTGTGACTTCCCCCATGTCTGCTATCAACAGACAGCCTGTCAATCGAAGTGTCCCACCTTAAATTATGTGTAACTTTAAGCCTTAATAAAATGTAAACTGTTGAGTTATATAAAAATTCAGCACCGGCACAGTTGTCATGAATGTTGAAATCAGTTATAGAGACCAAAACCATGTTTTGTACCGGCTATAAACATGTTTATTTCTGCTGTAAATTTGGGCATGGGAGTCTATGGGGATTGACTGGCTTTTGGAGCCAGCCTCAAGTAGCCGTTCGAAGAAGTTCCATTTTTGGCACTTCCGCATTTGCTTCATTTTTCAGCCTGAGCTTGCTTTGCAGGCTGCACTTTGCCGCTGATTAGTTTGTTTTGGGCGTAATAGGATTTGATAGCATTGCTGTCATGCTCACAATAACAATTTTAACAAGCTGATATTTAGAAGGTACAAAGTTTAGTTTAGCGTGTTAGGGAGTCTGCCCATTTGTCCAACAGCCCATTGGTCCGACATCCCATTGTTCCGACCATATTAAACCCATTGTTCCGAAGTCCCGTTGTTCCGAAATCATCATGATGCCCTGTGGTTAAGGTCTGGTTAGGTGTAGGCACAAAAACCACTTGGTTAGGGTTAGGAAAAGATCATGGTGTGGGTTAAAATGAAAAAGAAAGTGGCAAACACATAAGCCGTGAGCCTGCTTCGCCTCAAGCCTTTCCCAGCTGACCCAGAGCCGGTTGCGGCGCACCATCAAGGCAGAAATACGCCTGCCGGGAGCCATTCAGCACCACGGAAAGCTCCCCACACAACCCAGACCCCAGAGTCAATAACAGGAGGTTATGGTGTTTCACTCTCTCCTCTCTATGACACTTGTATCTCGACCAGTAGCCTACTTTTGTTGCGTTGCTGATCCTCTATGGTACACAAATACTGTATAGCCTAGTATGATCACATATCGGAACAACGGGACGTCGGACTAATGAGAGGTCGGAACAATGAGAGGTCGGAGCAATGCTACAGCACCGCGTGTTAGCATGCTAACATTTGCTAATTAGCAGTAAACACAAAGTGCAGTTGAGGCTGATGGAAATACCTTTAGTTTTGCATGTGTTTGGTCATAAACCAGAGCACTGGTCAAATTGAAGTTTTGATTGGAGGATAGCACTTGATGAAAATCATCCTCTGGGGACCATAAATGTCCGTGCAAATGTTCACAGCAATTCATCAAAAAGTTGTTAAGATATTTCAGTCCAAAACAGTAGCAAAAATTCTATGCAATCTTTGTAATTAATCTTTGAACGTGTCTATTTGTAAAACTTCTTTTAAATTTTCTTGTATTATTTACTAATTAGGAATCCAGTTACCAAGGAAACTGATACTCTTCCTGGTTTAACTGTGTTTTCCATCCCAAAAATAACACACATAAAGATTCCATATGTGGCATTCAAAGCATTACTATATAGTGAGGGAAGTCACGCTACGTCTGTATGTGCTGTAATCTGGGTTTCTCTGTGGTTTGCTGCGGTAAACTGGTCCAACTACATGTGCATGTTAGTGCATTTGAGTCCTGTGGGTGTATCCCACTGGCTAGCTAATTTCTACCACTCTGCCCTGCTCTTATACAGCAACTACCACTGATGTCGGGGTGATATCGTAGTAGAAGCATTGTGCCCACCCTCTGGTTCCCCCCAGTTAACACCATAAGCTCTGTCAGCACCGCTGCGGTTGTTTGCTCTGTTTATGGAGTTAGCAACGTTGCTAGCTGCTAGTCACTGGTTCAGCCACCTCCATGTTGAGAGCTGTGTCCATATAAGTCATACAGTATGCTCTGAATTTTGCATAGAGCCCATTTAATAAAGAAGACATATATATACTGTGTATATATATATATATATATATATATATATATATATATATATATATCAATACAAAGGAGTGCATTGAATCCATTTAAGACTTTTATGTGCAGCTTTTCTTTTCTCCTTCAGCCAGCACAGGGAATGCTACGAAAAGCTTGTATGATGCAGTTGGACTTCAGTCCTTTTCCTGTTGTTCCTACTAACATTTCAGACTGAATAGGCTGCAGTGGTCGGTATTAATGGAGGATATCTGCAGAGGAGATGTACAATGGAGAATTTCCAGCATGGCTACCACAGTCTTACTCTACACCACACTCATTTTATGATAAGGGAGATCTACGGCTTGAGATTGGTCCCAGGGCAGACCAGTAGACACTAGCCATAAAAAATACACAAGCTATAAAAGAATGGTAATGTGTGTGCGTGTGTGTGTGTACGTAAAAGAGAATGGATTTGCGTTGTGTGTGTGCACGCGCCTGTGTGTATGTATGTACGTAAAAGAACAAGCCTGAGGAGGCCAAAACAATCAACCAGTATCAGCACTTTATGGTGGAGAATACTATATCACCGTGACAACAAAGGCAGTAAAGTGCTCTATGCCGCTGTAAAACATTGTGTGATTCTGCGGTGAGATGATCGTTAGCACAGCTGGTTAATTGCCTGACCACTCCTCTCCTGACACACACACACACACACATGCACACACTCACTGACCCACCGCCCTACACGTGCATGTAGCAGTGTGATTGTGTGTGTGTGCACATGCACAGAGACTCAAGGAGACACACGAACAGACATACAAGTACTGTACATATTCACAAACTATTCCCCAAAGAAGCCATAAAGATGTATGATGGATGACGGGGGAGGTTGTGCAGTATAATCAGTCAAGGAGACACGGCAGCATTCAGATGCTGCTTGTTGTTCCAAGACAAATTCATCACGCTGCAATTAGTTTGCAACACTTCAACCCTGCAGTCTCTTTATTACTTTACGGATGCAACCCCACGTGCACTGTACCTGTGGTGCTTATCAATATAGGCTCTGGCCCATTAAAAAAACATCAGGATGCTTTGCAGCACTGTTATCAGATGGAATTTGAAACCTTGATACAAAAATGCTGAAGATTGATTTTGTCGCCCCTAAAAAGCATCCTTTTGACTTTGTAAAGGTGCAGTATTTCGTATAGATCAATTAATATTAATTTAAAATTTAAAAAAGTTTGTATAATGTAAAAGGAGTCTCCCATATTCAAGAAATTACAGAAAATTATCACCTGCCTCAGCACCCCTCAACTCTACAGAGCTTTATAGTGTCCATTAAAACATAGTTTTGACTTTCTTGCCCGCGACTTCACTGTTTCGGATCAATCTCACTGCTCTTATCAGCCCTATTTCCAGCCCATTCAAACAGCTGTTATAAGCAATAATAACAGCAACAACAACAAAAAGCTTTGATAAACTTACTGTACACTGCCTGCCCAGCAGACAAACACAGTTAGCAACTAGCTAGTGGACATAGTGAAGCATTTTGCAGCTAAAGAACCAGGTATTTCCCTCAGGAGTTGGTGGAGACCAAACAAGAGCTTAAAGAAGACTGAATAGTGGACTTACATTTCTCAGGTGGCCACAAACACAACTGCAAATAAAACTTAATGTTGCTCTATGTCTGCTGGATATAAAAAAGACATTATCTATTGAAACATTCACAATAACAACTTTAATTTTGCACAACTGTGTATCTAATAACTTTATGTCAGTGTTATGTTTATAGCTCTATGGACTGCCCCATAGTGGTCACACTGCAGATTTAGTTATGAGTGTTGATGTTTTTAATTTTGTCCCTTTGTGGTGGATTAAAACAAATATATGAGATCTCACAAGACTCCATCTGCGAGAAATTTATGTCCCAGTATAAATATGTAGCTCAGTTGTTGAGAGACCTCAGTAAACCACCAATAAGTCAAAAGTAAAATAAAGCTAAACACTCTATAGGTTGTGTTTCATTGTTATCTGTTGGTTGTAGACGGGTGGTAGTAGCTCAGTGCCAGTGGAGAGATGCCAGTTCATTCTCCTGGCACTGGACCCCCAGCATGTGTATAGGTCCTGTTTGTACAGGTGTGTGTATTTCGGGCCTGTGTGTATGTAACATAAATAACAACAGAGTGAAAAATACTTTATTAATAACTTGGGAATTAGTGAAGCATATCGTCTTCTTCTAGACACGTGGGCTTCACCGTGACTGTACTGATGATGAACTTTTGACTGACAAGCTTCATTCTCTTTTCTTCTTTGCTTTACATGTGTAACATATATGTTTGTATGTCTCATACATATGTTTCCCCAGTTAAATTTATTTCAACATCACCTCTCCTCGGCCAGTGCACTAAATGATCCTTTAAGCCTCATGTGCTGAGAGGACGTCCAACATGGCTTCTTATGGCATGTGACCAAACCCTAAGACAACACAGAGAAGCACATAGACAAACAAGGGAAAGTACTTCCATATGCTTCTGTGTATAGGCTTGTGTGAGGTCTGATAAAATCAATGTAATTCGCAAACAGGAGAATGAGTGTCAGACTCATAAAAGGCATCTGTCAGATAACTTTCTACACTGTGCATGGTTTTCTCATATGAGAGTGAGGGAGGTATCTGTAGTGTAAACAGCACTGGTATCCTGTGACCTATAAATCAGACACAGTGTTGTGTTAACAGTAACGGCTGAGTGAAGGGTGTGTGTAAAGGACCATTTAAATTATCCGATTTAAAAAAAAAAAAAAAATCATGCTACCAACCTGTCTTTCATCCGTGACATTCCTCTCCCCACTCCTCTTCATCCAAGACCACAGCCGATGAAATCATCCATGTGCTCCCAGCAGTGTTTTCTATTAAGTCATGCTTAAAATTCAGCACATTTTACATGGAAGGGACAAAGGTTAAATGGTAAGTTATCTAAAAGTCATCGTAACATATATTTCAACTTCAAAACAGGTCAGTTTGCTTTCCTCATATTTTTTTTTCTGGCTTCTACCAAGTAATACATACATAACATCCCAATATCAATACTGATACTGTTGAAAATTTGTTAACAAAAGAAAGGGAATTCTTAATGCTTCATATTATAATACATGTACTGCAAAGACTGGACTTAGCTGTGTGTCTTATTTTTAATGGTCATTTTAAAGCTATGTCTGTCTGACAGAGTTTAACAAATGATTCACATTTACCGTTTTCCATTTTTGCCATGAGTGGATTTAACAATATACTTTTCATTTGTTAAATATGGTAAATGGACCTGCATTTGTATAGCACCTTTCTAGTCGTCCAACCAAAGCGCTTTTTTACACTACAAGTCACATTCACCCATTCACACACGTATTCATACACTGGTGGCCGAGGCTACCATACAAGGTGCCACCTGCTACTCAGTTTTTTTAACACACTCAGCAATTTGGGGTTCAGTATCTTGCTCAAGCTGGGGATCAAACTGCTGATATTCCGATTGGTAGACGACCCGCTCTACCTCTGAGCCACAGCCGCAAAGCTGCAAAGAAGGGGCGTAGCACAAAATTCTGGACCCTTGACATAGGAATTGTCTATTGGCCCCTCACTGCAAATCGCAGCCATTCATTCTGGAACACCCTCTTACTCCCAACTTGTCAAATATCAGGGTTTAGTCAGTGGTCCTACATGTCAAAATGAAACACTTCAGGTACCTCTCCAGCATCAGTTTTGAATGCTTAGGGGCAGCGCATCAGTTAACATTTGTTATATGAATTGTCTTTTCAAAATAAATTTATAGCTTGTATAGTTTCTGCTCATCTAATGCATACAGTTGGGTTTCAAAATAAACTTAGAACATTGTTAAAAAATGTTTTAAAGTTACAATGTGTAATTTACGTGGTTGTTTATTAGCAAATATCAACTATTGCTTTCATAAATATATATTTACTAAAGTGTAATGCAATTCACATACAAATGGAAGCTTTCTCATAGGCTTAGAATGATTTCTCTATATATACACAGGCAGGGCATGGTATGCTGGAGGCTGCCCTCTTGTGTCGCCATATTTGAATACAGTGGCTGAGAGGCATATACGCGCTTCGCCTTCCACGTTTACCTAGAACTTGCCGTCACTGGAGATGGTTAAGGTGAAGATCAATCCGGGGCGCTTCTGCGTGAACCTGCTTTGTACTTTTATGATTCTGTCACACTTTAAATGGAGGAGCACACATATGTTTTGCCCCGTAAGAGGGAAACCATGCCACCAAATAAAAGAAAAAGATCAGATAAGCGAGGGACAAAACGCAAGTGAATATCGGCGTTGCTTATTCCAGGTGGAAAGAACTCCTGAAGGACCAGGATTTCACAAGGGATGCGGAGGTTGCCTGGTTTCTGCTAGACAGGTAATTCAATCGGATATTTTAAAATCATTTTGGCTTCATGTTTGCAACTACTTTTCCCTCTCGTCTAAGTTCGAGTGGCGGCTACGTTTACGTGCTGACGTTAGCCTAGCCTACAGCCTAATCTGTTGATTCCTCTCGTGCTGCTGCAAAGGCATGCCGCCCTCTCCTCTTCCCTCTGGGTAGCCGAGACACTAACGTTACTTCCTCGCCTGGCCATTCCCGCACCACCTCTACACCCTCACCCCCTTCCTCTCCCTGGTCTTCCTCCTCTCCCTCTCCCTCTTCCTCCTCTCTCTGTGTCCTGTGGAAGAACACTCTGGAAACGCAATATTATATATATATATATATATATATATATATATATATATATATATATATATATGTTATTTTAGCATTACTGTGCTAATGTTTGCTCGTGTTACCAAAACAATTAGAAATAAAACACATATATCTCTCAGATAACCTATAGCTCACTGGTAAGCTATAACATTTAGATTCCTATATAAATATTCACCTCGTCGCTAGATTCTCCTGAAAAACTCGAAAAACTCCTACGAGGCCACCGTCACTTACCCGACGGGAGGGGTGAGCGAGTGAGCGCTGCAATCTAGAATTTGACCGCTGAGGTCACTGTTACTCACCATTTTAACACACTGAGGCTTTAAGGTTCACTTACATTTATGCAACAAAAGTATGTGGTTAGGTTTAGAAAAAAACTTCAAGGTTTAGCTTAAAATAAGAATGTTTTTTTACTGACGTCATGTAACATACCCTGAACATACATCACATACATCATGTGACATACGTCACTAGTGTAGCACACTACATTGTTATTAGAATATCTTCAGTGACTTTTGGTTTCAGATGGGAGACGAGCGTTCATGAAAGTCAGGAGATGGTATGACCAATCCACCTCACCTCCACCTGACTTATGCAGAATCTCTCACTCTTCATACTAGGTAGTTGTTCTGAGCATCAAAAAATGCCGCCACTCAGTGCTTCATGTATCGTCGCTAAAGGCCTCGGCATGTCGCGATCTGACACTGAGGGCCACATGAGGGCTCTGTATACTTAGATCCCCTTTCTCTCTTACAGTACCTTCACACAGGACAGTGTATGGTAAATTGAAAACACAGACAAGTGAGTCATATGGAACATTTTAGTATCTGTTTAGTAACTTATCCAACTGTTAAGCAACAGGCAGATCTCCCAAAATCTCTGTGAATCACATTCTGTGCAGCGGTCGAGTGAAACCACACAATCTTCCATCTTTATGCTGTCCCTTGCTGTAGACATTGTGTGTGTATCTGTCTGTGTGTAGTGTACTGTATGTGTGCAACAGTGTGTGTATATTCATGTGTGTGTGATGGCCAGTTTATGGCCAGTCAGCACTAATACAAGCACTCAACGATAATGAGTAATGAAGTCACATCAATAACAGCCATGAGCGACATATCTGACAGGACAGCTTTTAATAATGGCAGTCAGCAGAGACAGACAGACAGACGGTGAAAGAAAGCGATGCAAAGTAGAGATGGAGAAAGAGATGAAGCTGTAAAGGAAGAGAGCAGACAAGACGGTACGAGAGTGTTGATAGAGACAGATGGGTAAAGATTAGGGAAGAGCAAAGGAGGGAGAGGTAGGGTAACAAATAGAGACAGAGAGCAGCTGGAGGCATAAAGGGTGATCCTTCCATCCATTTGTCCATTATCATACCCACTTATCTTTAGCAAGGTTGCAGGGGCTGGGGCCTATCCCAGTATGCTTTGGGCGAAAAGTGGGGTACAACCTAGATTTACTGTATCACAGCTTCGTCTCACAGAAATACGAGAAATGGCCACAACCTCTTAACACCCCATTACGTGATGGTGGTACATAATGTGTTAAAACTATCTGCCTGCACCAAGATAACAATGCCAAAGGAAAGTAAATTAGGACCCTTTGTCGTGGTGGACATACAAATGCCCTGGTTCAACAACTTCCGGCAATGGGTGGTGGTATTACAATCCCATAGGTAAACTAAACAGTGACAAAGGCCAAACAAACACAGAACTTTCACCCACGAGACTGCTGTTGATGTCAAATGGGAAACCAAAAGTCAATATTGATTTAGTTTAACTTAACATACTTATGTCTTTTATGTACTTATGACACATAACGGGACACACTTACATGATGTTACGTGATGTACTTAGCTTACATCATATCACGACCTACTTGCGTAACTTAACACATTACGTGCCACCACTGTGTTTATGTGGTGTTAAGAGGTCCTGCTCATTTCATGTGTTTCTGTGAGATCAAGTTGACAGTAGATTCAAACCCAGAACCTTGCTGTGCGGCAACAATGTTATACCAACACATTCTCACTCCAACCTCGTCACATATTGACATTTTGGACATGGACTTTCCTAGTCCACATAGGATGTGCAAGGTACCCTGGGTGCGTTGGTTGTTGACGTTCTGGGACACCGTGTCAAGTTCTGCTGATAACATACATTGTCTTCTTTCAACATACACTGCCATTTGTAAAGGAAATGTAATGTTTACATAATGTCATTTTCAAAATAAATGCACTACGTCGAATTTACATCTTTTTTCCCTTCAACAACAAATACACATGATTGGGTTTAGGCAACAAAAACGTAGTTAGGTTTAGGAAAAAAGAACAGGGTTTGGCTTTCATATCTTACGGGATGCAAACACCGCTCTCTTGGGTGAAAGTCAGCGTTTGTTGGACCCATCCACCACCTCTCCTGCCCACCCCATGTGGACTTTTGCTACCTTAACCTTCATCATTGTCCCACCGAGTTTCTATAACGACATTTATAGTATAACTATAATGGCAACCGGACACGTATCATGCTGACGTTACAGGATGCCTTTTTTTGTTGGTTTCTGACAGCACAAGTCACTGCCCAAGTGCTGAATTTTGACAACTTCGGAGTGAGACCAGGCTTGTTATACTGAATCACAGCCGCCATCCCGATCCAGGGTGATCAGTCTAGCGGTAAAAACATTTAGGAGCAACGTACATTGGCATCGTTATGCTACGACCCACTGCAAATGAAAAAAAAATGCAACTTTGAGCCAAGCAAAACTTTGATATTGTTTGTGCCTGTAAAATGTTGAAATTAAAAATGATTTTCTCCTCCACATTTTGGAAACTGGGTTCTGCACTTTGGGAATTACGCTTTTCCCAAAATGTATATGTCTCCTTTGTCTGTGCATTAGGTACGGAGCTAGAGCCAGAAGATGGTTAGCTTAGTTTAGCACACCACATAGACCTGAAGAAGCATGAAACAGCTTGACCGGACCTGTCCAAAGACAAGTAACTGCCTACCAGCACCTCTAAATCAATCTCAGCAAGACTCAGTACTAAGTGCAGTGACTCAGTAGTGTCTTTCTCCTTACATTCAAGGTGGGCTCTGGTTGAGTAAGTGACTATGTACACTTTATTTCCTAAAATAAACTGTTTGCAGTTATTTAACTTTTTTCCCAACCCCCTCATCTCTGGTGAGTCCCATATTGCATGCCATTCTGCATGGAGGCAATGAATTCATTGGTGGATTTGTTGTTACGCACAATTGCATTTGCATTCATGAAACAGTATTATACTGACATCATGATAAGCTACCAAAGAAAAACAAAAGACAGTCACTGGAGAGTTCCTCATCTTGATGAACCACAGTATCCTGGAACACGATAAACTCAGTCCAAGATAACTTAGAGTAACTTTTATGTTTTATTCCTTTAGATAACTTGCATCTTCATTTCACACTAATTTTCTTCTCCAGTCTTGTTTGTTTCCCTCTCTTTTTTATTCTCTTCACTTACAACAATTTCTGCATGTGCCTTGTCCCTTCTGCTTGACATTTAATTTCATATTCTAGTTTGATGCACCTGTTATACTATTTTAATGACTGTGGTTAGATACACAGAGGCATATGCCCTCTCCTCTTCTCACTGTCTTTTGTTCAAACGCATGCATCACACCCATTCTCAGAGCATATAAAACTTAAAGTTATTATTACATTGAGAATTGATCTAGTGGATATTCTGTGGCATGTTGATAATTATGTTGTAAATATGGTTGGCAGGGAAACAGTTCCAATTTCCTTCATGGGCTGTAGGAAATGACTCAGCTTTACAGAAAGCAAAACCAAAAGCAATTAAGACCTTTTGCAGTTCTTCACTGAAATTGAATTGTGTGAAATACGAGCCAGTCATTATTAGTTGGCTGCAGCGCCGTCGCCAGACACTGAGATATGTATGTATTTTTTACAAATAATTGCAAAAAGCAGAGGAAAATGGATAGCACAATTTTAATTAGGCTAGAGCTATGTATTATGTGATCATGTGTGCCATGATAATAAAGAATATCCATTGCCTAGCAGGGATAAAGTGTCTAATGAATGGTATGTCTATTATTACTTTAATCAAACTGATTTCACACAATTCTGACAGCGAGATAATTCAGTGAAAAAATAATATGCAGTTGTTGGCGGCTGTGTCTTTTTCTCAGTGTTTGGTTTCATGCTTTTAATGAAAGTCCCAAGTGTCTCTGCAGCAATTTCTTTTGGGTGACAGCACCACAAACTGTCTTTGGACATGAATATGCATTTGATACATTATGTGCTTGTGTGTGTGTGTGTGTGTGTGTGTGTGTGTGTGTGTGTGTGTGTGTGTAACAGTGATAGATGGACAGAGGAAGAAAGAAACGGATACAGACAGACAGACAGACAGACGAACAGACAGGAACACAGACAGATAAAAGCTCCATCGTCCGTCTTACTTAAAATGTAAATGGTTGTGTTGGGATTGGTTAGGGCCTCACTGCTAACGAGGCACATTGGGGTGATAGATGGAGCTTTAATTCTGAAAAGGAATTGAACTACAGGCCTGGGAAACATTAGTTAAACAGTATGACACCCTTCCCATCCATCTGTGCCTCACCATCCTCCCTTTCAGCTCTTCTTTCTGTCCATTCTGCCACCTCGGTTCACCATTAGTCAGACACCATGTCCTGCCTCGGCCATCTATCAATCTATTGTTTCCTCCCTCTTTCTCTCCATCCACTACTTTCTCATTTTCAAACTTTCATCTGGCTATCATTTCTTCCTCCTCCTCTTCATCCTCTGTTTACTCCTCCAACAGGTTATTAAATCTCTGCTAATCTGCCATTCAGGATAGATCAATCTAGTTTTAGCCATGCAAAAAGCACGACTTCAGGACATTCAATTTGGTTTATTTGTCCACCAACTTTGGTCCAAACAGAATTATCTTAACGATTAGTTGCTGGATTGCTATGAAATTTGCAATGGTGTAAAGCGGCTAAGTACAAGGGCTGTAGCCAACTAAATGAGGAGTCATACAAATCAGATTTGGCTGTTCAACACGAATGTTTGACCATTTCTTCCTTTTTTCCATACAGAGTTTTAGAATTCCGCATTCATCAGGACAGTCAGTGTGACAGTGACATTCATGTAATATAGTGAACAAGCTAACTGCACTAACGAGGGATTGGAAATGTGCAAAACAGTCTTCTGCCAAAACTAGATATGCTGTGAGCTCTATATTCACCACTTTAAAACTGATGGCAGAAGATAACATGAGCCTCTCAGAGCCTTACAGTGCAAAGCCTTCCTTCCTTCAGGCTGCTGCAGCATGTCCACAGCTGCCTGTACCAAATAGCAGCGTGAAGGTGAAGAGCGGTCACTCTGCTGCAAACTCTGGGGTCCAAAACATGCCCAAAAGTAGCCCACACTGCACACTGACTGGCAAAAAAAAGCCTGCTCAAGTTGAAGCTCAGTCGATTGAGGGATCTCAAACTGATGATCTGAATCTCAGACTTGCAGGGGGCAGCCCTACTAAATACACTGATGTAGTACTGTATTTAAAGTAATACTTCACCCAGAAAGGTATTTGTATATCAACTGCTCAACCCCTGTTATGGTGAATTCATGCAGAAAACTTTGGACTCTTGCTTGTCAATTACACACAGGTCCGAACACACACATGCACAAACAGGACCTATACATGCACAAAGTGGAGAGATGTCAGAGTGAGGGGGCTGTTGGGGGGTTCGGTGCCTTGCTCAAGGGCACCTCGGCAGTGCCCAGGAGGTGAACTGGCACCTCTCCAGCCACCAGTCCACGCTCCATATTTGGTCCGGACTGGGACTTGAACAGGCGACCCTCCGGTTCCCAACCCAAGTCCCTATGGACTGAGCTACTGCCGCCTAATCGATAACTGATTAAGAATTATAACACGTTGACAGACTGTTTCTATTTTAACCAGCATAGCATTTGTAGCACTGGTCTAACCAGGAAACAGACCGACTAGAACTAGTATATCTCCGTTGAAATGGCACTGAATCACTGAGTCATAATGCAAGTTAACAAATCACCTACTGATCAAAACTATATAAAATCACCTGTTTACAAACTCTTACACAAACCATGCAGTATAATCCAAGTTTCATTTATCCAGTTCTATTCTCAGTACTTCCCTAAACACGAGCATTTTTGCTTAAAACTGACAATTTAGAACATTTCCGCAAACGATTAGAGTGCATGGGCTAACTTGTGCATTTAAACTCTGGTTGTGCATTCCATTGAGTTTCCAACGTGCACTACTCGTCTGTGCATGAGGCTATTCATTCTTGTGTTTGAGTTTGTAAACAGGTGTTTTGATGACGCTTTGCTGTTGTTAAGTGCAGCCCCCATTTACTTCAGTTCATCAACAATGTTTGTGGATTCTTCCTTCAACATGGAGGTATGCGAGAAAAGTTTTCTTTGTGAATTCAGTTTAACATGGGGTGATTACTTTAATGGTCATTTTGTGGGAGAAGTAATCCTTTGAGTCTTTTGAGGTACTTTACTTGAGTATTCCCATTTCATACTCCTTTATACTACTCTACTACATTTTACAGAGCAACACTGTACTTTTCAAATTAAGATTTTGCACACAAAACGCATGAAAAGGTAATAAGATATAATCCATTATTAAAGATTAAACTACCAAAAGTATATGAGGTAGTCAAATTAACGTACCGAACATACATCAGTAATAATGATCCAATGATATAATAGTACAACACTGACAGTAGCTACTAATGTGTGCGTTTGTGAGTACTGTGTTACTTATGTGCTTTTACTCTCTGATTTTTTTTAAGCAGGCATATTTTTACACTGTGGTATTCCTACTTTTTCTGCAGTAAATCATAGTTAATAATTATATGATTCAACTGTCAAGGCAACCCTGCATCAGTATTCCTTTCATCATTACTTTTCCTTCAGTCATCCCCCCTTCCCCTCATCGAGCTTTCCTTACCATCCTCCTGCCTACAGCGCTCACCATTCATCACCCTGCGTCCGACGGCATTTCATTCTTCCTGTGTGCTTACCTTCTCTCCCTCTTCCCCTGCAACACATTATTCCTCACACCAGCCGTCCATCCAGCCAGCTTCATCCCTCCCACTCCTACACTTTTTTATGCCTCTTTAGCTCACCCTTACATCTCTCTCCCTCCTGACTGTTGTCCGCAGCGCCACACCCTGCCATCCCTGCCTCTCTGTTGCATATACTGTCCATTTATCAGGTCTGCCTTAAATCAAAAACACTTGTCCTTTTACCTGTTCTCGCTTACATCACACTCCCACAATTTCTCTATTCATCCTCCTCTCTACTTTGATGCTGTTTGGTAGTCATATTGCTCCTCCACCTTCCTCCACCTATAGTCTTTTCTTTTGTCTTTCCCTTCTGTTCAGAGATCTTAATACCACAAACTGCTCCCACTATGTTTCCCTTGCTGATACTGTACTATGAGCTCTTTTTTGATATTGCAGCTTCAAGCCAGATTTAGCCATAACCCAACAGTCTGTTCCTCTCTGCTTATGGTCAATCCATCTTCCCCTATTTCCCTCCCTCCCCTGACCCCACCCTCTCTCACTCCCTCCATCCATCCATCTACCAGCCCTCCTCTCCTTAGTGTTCCATATGAGCCAGCGGCGATGTAATGATTGGTTTAAACAGGTAGTCTGTATGCATGGAGGCTCACTAAACTATACTAATGTGTGTGTTTGTGAGTTGCTCTGCTGTCCTCTGTGCGTGTGTGTGTGGTATGAGGCTGTGCTCCCTTTCTCATATTATCAAGTACCAAAATGATGAGTGTGCACTGCCAGGAATTCATAGCCAAGTGTGTTTGGTGGTCCTATTGTCTTCTCAGGTGCTTTATCAGGAGTTTAATCAGAGTTTATGGCTAATGGGGACATAGCGTGTATCTGTGTGCTGATTTATATTTGTATCTGACACACTTTGTACATAAATGTGAAATTAAGGGTGACTGCATGTGTGTTTTGTATCCTTAGCAATGCATCTTGGTTTAATCTGACTCCTGTTCCTTTGAAAACAGCATGGTAGCACAGAGCATTAGACATCTTAAGTGTAAACCAAAGGGCTTTTAGTGTGGGCAGACAGGAATGACTGTGATGACTTCACTTGATGAAGTCACCACTGAAGATACAAGTTTTCCAAGAAGTTCAAGTTCTTTAATGATACCCTGTGGAGTTTCTTTTTGTTAATGTTTAAATCCTGTGTAAAAACCATAGACTGTCTAAAATAATGGACATAGCTACCACAACCTGCACATGTAAACTGTATAAAAGAAGTGGATGTAGTCATTGTGACATCACCCATTTGGTTGTGGACTTTGACGCCTTGAGTTTGATGGTTTGGCCGCTGCCATCTTGATTTTTGGAGTGACTGTATATGGATGAGAGGGTGGAGCTGGGGAGAAGTAAGGGATGGATCTGACTGAGAACCCAATGACACGTCTGTAATGATAAGTGCTAACAAAGGCGTCACCAGTAGGTGGCAGTATGTCATCAGGAGGCCACATATAAAGTAAAATGTTGTAACAGGAAGTGTTGAAGTTACGTGGGAGTTATCCAGCGGGAGCAGAGGAATAAACAGCTAGCTGAAGCTAGCATAAAGTTCTAAATGATGTTTATTAATGTATAGACAAGAACTTTACATGGTACCAGGAGTGGGGTAAAGAAAGAGAAGCAACACAACAAGATGGATGCAGTAAAACCGCCAGGTCCGTTGAAACTGACTGGAAACGTGGATGCAAATTGGAGGACTTTCAAACAGCATTTCCAGCTGTATATTGCGGCAGTCGGAGTGGATCAACGAGCAGAGGAAAGAAAAATAGCAATGCTGCTCACGGTCGCCGGCCCAGAAGCAATAGAAGTCTTCAACATGTTTGTGTTTGCTCAACCTGACGACAAAGGCAAGTTTGACGAGGTCGTGAAGAAATTTGATGAGCACTGCCTGTCAAAGAAAAATGAAACGTACGAGAGGTACGTCTTTCGCTCACGCTTACAGCACCAGGGTGAGTCATTTGATAATTTTCTCACCGACCTTAAGATTAAAGCACAGTCCTGTAATTCTGGCGATCTCAGAGACTCTATGATTAGAGATCAAATAGTTTTTGGGACTAATGAGAAAAAGCTCCGGGAGAAACTATTGAGGGAGACAGACCTCACGTTGGACAGTGCTATAAAAATATGTCACGCCAGTGAGCTTGCACGGCAACAGGTACTGACTTTCAGAGAGCCTGCGCAAGGAGCAGCATATCAAGAAAACGAGGCAGTGAACACCGTGTCGGTGAAAGCAAAACAACGAAAAAAAAGTAGAAACAACGACAATCGGAACAAAACTAGTGATAAAGAGATGGTCAACTGCAAGAGATGCGGTGAGAAACACGGACCTAGACAATGTCCTGCCTATGGAAAAATGTGTGCAAAATGTAAGGGACACAATCATTATGCCAAAATGTGTCTCTCAAAGAAGAAGGGACAGGGTGTGCACACAGTGCAGGAAGACACAGATGACAGTGATGATTTGAGTGAAACATTTTTCATAAAGATGGTGTCACACGATGAAGATGTTAACACACCGTCATCAAGAGCAGATGATACAGGCCAGGCTGTTAATTCAGTAACAGGAGATAAATGGACTGCTCCACTGTTAGTTAATGGGACTATTGTAACATTTAAGATTGACACAGGGGCCAAAGCTAATTTGATCAGTGAGGAAGATTTCAGGGCACTGACACAGAAGCCTAGAAAATTTACAGAAAAAGTCACACCCCTGAAGGCTTATAATAATCAGCCAATACAAACAAAAGGTGGATGCAGACTGAAGGTGACAGCTAAAGGCAAACAGCATAACCTGTTGTTCACCATTGTGCCTAATGGACATGAGTCACTCTTAGGAGACAGAGCATCTGAGGACCTAGGTCTAGTAAAGAGGATTTATCAGATAAATACAGACAACATGAAAATAGTCAAACAAGACAAAAGACTGGAACACCAACAGTGCCAGGGAACCACAGACATCGTGGAAAAGTTTCCTTCTGTTTTCAAAGGACATGGGACATTACCTTACACGTACAAAATTCAGCTCAAGGACGATGCCAAGCCTGTAGTGCATGCCCCAAGGAGAGTGCCAGCACCACTCAGAGCTGGCTTGAAAAAAGAGCTGCAAAGGATGACTCAAATGGGTGTCATTGAGAGAGTGGAAGAACCCACAGACTGGGTGAACTCCATCACATGTGTCAAGAAGAAGACTACAGGTGCCATAAGAGTCTGCCTTGATCCCAAAGATCTAAATGAAAACATTAAAAGAGAGCATTATCAGATCCCAAAACGAGAAGAGATAATGAGTGAAATGGCAGGTGCTAAGTTTTTTAGCAAATTAGATGCTTCACATGGGTTCTGGCAGCTGAGGCTGGACCCAGAAAGCAGCAAATACACCACCTTTAACACGCCATTTGGACGTTACTGTTTCCTGAGGCTCCCATTTGGCATCAAATCAGCACCAGAGATCTTCCACAGAGCAATGGAGTCCATAATAGAGGGTCTGGAAGGCACCAGAGTCTATATAGATGACTTGGTTGTTTGGGGAACAACACAACAGCAACATGACGAGAGACTGGAGAAACTCTTACAGAGAATAAAAAAAAGTGGACTAAAACTAAACAGGGACAAGTGTCTCTTCAGTGTCACAGAGATGACCTTCTTGGGAGAAAAGGTCACAAGTGAAGGGGTGGAACCTGACCAGTCAAAAGTGCAAGCCATATTGGACATGCCTGCCCCCACTGACAAAAAGGGTGTCTTGCGAGCCATGGGAATGATCAACTTCCTGGGCAAGTTCATCCCTAATCTTTCTGCCAAGACAGCATGCCTCAGAGAGTTGCTACAGCACAACACAGTGTTTGAGTGGACAGCACGACATGAGAAAGAGTGGACAAAATTAAAGGAAACTGTAACCACTGAGCCAGTCCTCACATTCTTTGATCCATCAAAACCAACAAAAATCTCCACTGATGCCTCGAAAGATGGCTTGGGAGCCGTACTGCTCCAGATGCATGAAGATAAATGGCAGCCTGTGGCATATGCATCTCGATCAATGACAGAGACTGAGCAACGCTATGCTCAAATTGAAAAAGAGACGTTGGGCTTAGTGTTTGGGTGTGGAAAGTTTCACAGTTATGTGTACGGACTGCCAACCTTTACAGCAGAGACTGACCACAAACCGCTTATCTCAATCAGAAAAAAAAACCTCAATGACATGTCACCCAGAATCCAGCGCATGATGATGGTGTTGCAGCGTTATGACTGTGACCTCATTTACACACCAGGAAAACACATTGTACTGGCAGACACTTTGTCACGAGCACCAGCAACAAGCAGTGACGTGCTGGTCAGCCCTGTGTCCGATGATGCTGAAACACACGTAAACATGGTGACTGCTTCTCTCCCAACATCAGATGTCATGCTGCAGCAAATTGTGCAGGAGACGGCAAAAGATCTACTGCTGCAAAAGGTGACCCACCATATCCAAAATGGATGGTCAAGAGGAGACTGCCCAGGGTTCTACCCTGTGCGCGCAGATTTGTGTACAGCTAATGGACTGCTGCTGAGACAAAACAGAATTGTCATCCCACAATCCATGCGCCAAGATATGCTTCAGCGCATCCATGAGGGACATCTGGGAGTGGAGAAATGTAAAAGGAGAGTAAGAGAAACGGTTTATTGGCCAGGCATCAACAAAGACATAGAGGAAATGATACAGAAATGTGAAACATGCCTCAAGCTTCACTACAAACAAACAAAGGAGCCAATGCTTGTTGCAGAGCTACCCACTGCACCCTCCTCCTAGCATACCCTCCTTCATCGTCTGTTTTACCCTTAATGGGACCATAATTTACAAAACCATCAACATGCTGTATTGAAGAAAACTTAAAACTAGAGATTGAGACCATAAACTCATTAGCTCTCAGTGTTTACTGAGGTAATAAATCAAGGGAGAAAAAGGGCCATTTTCTTATAGACTTCTATACAAGCAGACTTCTTTTTGCAACTGGTAGAGGCCTCCCCTACTGGCCAATACAAATAATGCAGGTGTAAGGCACTTTGCCTTTAGTCTCTTTATACAGACTCTACATTCACTGAATGTAGAGTCTGTAAGCAAACCCTGGAGATCTTGCCTCCGGAAGAAGAGCGGAAGAACCCTGGTTTCCAGTTGTAGGCTGTTTGTAGTCCGCATGATATTGACTAATCACATTTGAGCTGGCTGCAGTTGTTGCCAGGTTAAACGGTCCGTGCGGTGAACTAACGAGGCGGAACATAATTGGTGTCACTGCAGACTCTGAATCCATCGCAGTGGTTCAGCATATTTACTTATAAACAGAAGTCGGAAACAGAAATCCACCTCCTCCGCCCAAATCAAACCGGAATGCCAAAAAATCGGGGGTCTGCCCCCAGAGGCTGTATCGTCGTCTGCCGGAAGTCAGACACTGAATACAGCCGATGGGTTCTGAGAATGCTTTGCCTTTGGCTTCACTTTTCAGAACTGGAAGCCACATCCATTTATTTTATGTAGTCTATGCCTGCTCATCAAAACATTTTTCCATAGTGCTCAAAGAAGTGGTCCAAAAAGTGTACAGCATACCTTTAAGTGACAAAAGAAGATACAGAATATTTTCAATAACACTACTAACAGCTGCTATTTCCGTTGTTAGTGTTTAGTTAGTTTAGTTTTTTTAACTAGCCTTGGTTTGATTTGGTCACATAGCATTGACTATGCACTCATTTGTGATGTAACAGATATATTTTGCCTCCATGTAAAGATATAATGTTTGGCTGGGGTGAAACTAGTGTTTGAACCCACAGACAGCACCAGCCCCTGCCCTGCTGTTCCCTGTGGACAGTTGCACAGCTAAGTGCATTGGATTTCCCCATGAGGTCTGTGTAGGGAATGTAATGTGACCAAATACTGAGGCAGAAACCATAGATAATGGATGTAGCCACTGTGACATCAACAACTGGTTTGCAGACTCCAGTTTTGAAGTTTGGCACTTTGCCTATCTCCATTTTGGTTATTTTAACTCCAGTGCTAGCTGCTAGCTTGATTAGCATGGTCTAATTACAGCTATGGTTAACTGTGATAATGCTACTGATAATTTTTATACCACTGAAACAAAATGTACTAACCGGAAAATATATTGAACTGGACTGAGCTCCTTAGGGGTGTCCTTTCGTATAACAAAACGGTGAACAAGACTTTTTTAGGCAACCAAAACCTAACAATTAACTTTATTTACTCTCACTAACTCCTGTAAGATGTTTCATTATAGACAATGAATAGCTTCCTTAGTCTCATCCCCCCTCTCAGATCAACAACAAGTTTCTTAAAGTTGTTATTTCACCCTTTGTGACTGACAGCTCTTTTTCATCTATGAACAATTGCATCTCCTTGAACCTTAAAAACAAGGCAAGGCTATTCCCTCCACTTCCTGCTTGGCACGCTCTAACCGTTGACCCAACAGTCTCCACATGAGATAACTAGGGAAATATTCCAAATCCTATTTTTTTCGTTGGTCATGCACCAAGAGATAGAGCAGCAGTGACATCACACTGAAATAACAACAGTTCCACCTATACTCTGTGAATCTGGCACTTCATTTTTCAGCCCCAGAGGTTGGTGCTTGGGACAAACGAGGTAACAAATGGGGCTACTGTCCGACCATCTTTACTGCAAGGAATACTGTAGGATTTCTGTTTGCCTCTTTGTCTAACAAGTGGTCTTGGTTGTGTGTGTATGTGTGTGTGTTTGAGTATGTTGGAGAAAGAGAGCAAAGAGAGAGATTAGGCAAAAGATAGAAAGATAAGTGCTCTTTAAAAGGCCACGTGCTTAAATGGAAACAAAAGCACACCTCTGGTGAGTTTTGCATTATTATAGCTGAGTACACAATATCCGCATTTTGTGTTTCTGGGGTGGATAACAATATCATTCTTTAATGTCCATCAGTGGAATGAAACTTAATTCTCGTTCAGCGCTTTGCTGTAGCGCTAATGTTTTCTCTCATTTGGAAGAAATGAACTTTAGATGGAAAGCCATGTGTTGCTCACACCATTAGAAACCAACCTGCATGATTTCTTCATCAGGTCTGACCCTGAATGTCTGCCACCAACAGCTCAGCAGCATCCCGACTCCGACACAGCAGCGTGAGAAATGATGACACCCAGACATATGCGGGAATACTGCCTGTTTCTTATGTAGGCTAAAGGGCACTCTCTCCTCAGAGGACAGTCGGGCAGGGGCCCAACACAAGTCGGCTCCTATTGTGTGCACATTCATGCTTGATTACTCCAGAGCCTTATCCATCTTTTACTGTGGGTGGCAGAGTTCTTTATACAGCACTGCGCCCTTATGATGGGTATCTGTGGGTTAACTAAGTTTATGATATGTCATTACGGAGCACAACATATAGTGAGAGTGAAAAAGAGAGGAAGAAAAAAGGGACTGAGGCTTGGACCACTTTTATGTTAGAAAACTGAGAGGGAGCTGTCTTGTGTTGAATCCGCTGGTAAAATAAATCAAGCTTGAGTTCACAGTTATATGCTCATTTGTGCGAACCACCGCCCACACACTCCTACACAAACACAGAGTCACAAAGAGTGAGTGAGAAACAGTCAAACTAAGAAAAGACCTTTGATATTTAGCTTTCATCATTTGGGAAACATCTGCTGTACAAACCTAAAATAAGAAGAGTACTGATTCTTTTAGTCTAATGCAACCAATATTGATAGGCTATAATTTGATACTACTTATTATGGGTTGCTTTCTGTACTAGGATCTCACTATACAGCTTCCTGTGCTTCTGTTCATTATATATCCTTTATGTACAAAAAGTAAAGTCCACACACTGTGCAGCAAACTACTCCAGACATGCTGCCTCACTTGATGGTCGTCACTTTTTGTTGCCTCGGTTTTCTGTTTAACAGTGCCACCTAGAGGTAGACGAAAGTGCCGCAACAGTGAACCTGTGTTAGAAGTGGCTGTGAATTCCCCTTCTCCTCTGTTTAACCAGTGAATGCAGCACAGGATCTGTTTTCTTGCTTCAAAAGACTCAAAGAGAAAGATTGGACTTTGCAGTGCTGTCCCACTGCAAGTGTTTGTGAAAGGGGAGGAAGAGGATTATGATGTGTATGTGTGTATGTTTGTGTGTGTGTGCGTCTTGTCAATCAACTCTAGCCTTCCACAGTGGTCAAGGATCTGTGCAGCTATCGATCTGATCAGTATTCACGATCAGCTGTCAGGTCATGACACACAGACTCATACACTAATGCAAACGTCAACGCACAGACACACAACAGACTCTCAGAAACACGTCTACACACACAGACACATGCAACCATGCACACACACAGTCATCATTCAGACTAGTGGTACCATAAATCAACATGTAGATCTATAAAGCCACAGACTCAATCCATCATGAATGTATTACACACACCCAAACTCACACACAGTTTCTCCCAGAGTACGCCCAATAAAATAACATTAAGTCCAAGTTTATTCCTTTCCCACATTATTAAAACAGGGTGATTCAAACTCCATCCAGGAATCAAGTCATTATTTGCAATATTAGGTTAGTCACTCATTCTGTTCTTCATTTCAGAATTAGTCTTGCTCAAACACTGTTTCTGTGTCTTTCATTATCTAGTCTGTGCTGAGCTGAAGTTAGAGCTTACTTGTCCTGAGAGACTAAAGATGTACGATACAGCTCTGACTACACACATGCACACATTCAAGCACACAAAGTAGTGTCGGAATAGAGACGCCCATCAGAGCATTCTGTGTGTTGCCTCAGTGTATTAGTGCGATATTGGCTATTTCCTGTTTTGATGGCAAGTCATTTTACAGGCGGACAGAGACACAGATGGCTCGGTCACCTCTTGGTGATGGTCTGTGACTGGCGTGATTGCTGTGTGGTCTCTGTTAGTTTGTCTGCTTCTTTCTATTCCACCGCAACGTCCCTCATTCACTCTCCATCAGCCTCCTTCCTCCTCGTCACGGTATCTACTCGTCTCTGTTGCTCTATCTCTTGGAGCGTGAACAAAAAAAAAAAAAAGGATTTGAAATATTTCCCTAGTTATCTCATGTGGAGACTGTTGGGTCAACGGTTAGAGCGTGCCAAGCAGGAAGTGGAGGGAATAGCCTTGCCTTGTTTTCAAGGTTCAAGGAGATGCAATTGTTCATAGATGAAAAAGAGCTGTCAGTCACAAAGAGTGAAATAACAACTTTAAGAAACTTGTTGGTGATCTCAGAGGAGGGATGAGACTAAGGAAGCTATTCATTGTCTGTAATGAAACATCTAACAGGAGTTTGAGAGAGACTAAGATACAGAAACTAATAGCAAGAAGTTGAACAGTTATTTTTTCAGCAATTTTCTACTCTTGTAAAACTCTTGAGAGGAAGCTGGCCCCAGTTTGGAAAGTTCAACCTGGTTAAATAAATAAAATAGATCACCGCTTTGCTCACACGGTCACTGGTGAGAACTGGGACAAGAGAAACAATAAATTTTCCATGTTTTTACAGGAGTGCCACACCTATAACATGTCTGCATTGGCATATCCTCTTCTGCTTAACAAAAGGAATGACTGACTCTGCCTTTAAAATAAAATCAACAGTACTTGCAAAGGAAACCTTAAATATCACGTAATCTACTACTGATGAAAGTACCATAGACTTTCCAATCACCCATGAGTATGTTGAGCTGGAACAGCTCACATAAATGTATAGGCTACTAACGCACAATTGTATTTACACTCAAAGAGACAGAGATAGAAAAAACTGAAGACTTACAAGGCACCTTAAATATTGGTTATAGCAAATAAACAATCATTAGTAAATAAGCAACAATATAAGTCTAGAAAAAACATTAAGCTAATCTGTTTTAACAGTGTGTCGGCAATTTATGTTACACTTTTTAACAAAAGCTACTTTGATCATTATTTTTAAATGAAAAAATGAATGAAATAACTATGTTTAATGTGAACGGGCTTGTTTGTGGTCAAAACCCTCCAAAAATTACAGATGTTTGTGTAGCCTACACGCAAAAGACAAATTCCCATAAAAAGAGAAGCTCTTAACAGAGGCAAAGGAGTGAAATATTACAAATTTTAGGTCAAATATAGCAATCCTTACGAATTAGAAGACATAAAATGGTCATAGGACCTCAGCAGCTTGCCACCCATCAGGTCACTGATGTTGGTGTTTATCTAGTGATTGGTGTTCATGCCTACAGTTGTCAGCAGTTCAAAAATTATAAATTGTTGGAGGTCCGTGTCCAGTTTACAAATGGGTGAGCACTGGACCTTCAGATCTACAATCCAAATGCTAATGACATCATCATCCGGACAAAGATAAGATAGCTTATGCTAACTGAATGTTAACAATATTTAACCCATACATAGTTAATTAATTACTGGTATTTTAGCAAAATGAAACACATAACGTTAGCCTACTTTTGTCTGTGACTGTTAACATTTCATGGTCTGAATCATATTCACAGAGCAGTGTTTTGAGTTAGTTCAGCCATTCTTTTCGACACATACAAAAAAGAGCCAGTGGATGGCACTCCTACCCTATTCCCATTCTCTATAAAGTGCTGCAGGAAAGAGTCCTACAACACCAAAATAATTTAGCATTTCTTCACTTCCAGTCTCCTTGTCTTGAAGATGGTGGTGTTCGTTTGTGATTATCTTGCTGAACAAAATGTTTAAGTATGATACATTTTTGTTTGCCACACAGCTTTTTTTTCTAGAGAAATCCAAAATGAAATGGAAAAACCAAAGGCTTTTTGATGAGGGAACCACAATGACACTGAACTGCATCCTGCAAAAAAGTAATCCCCGCAGTACTTAATTAGCACCCAGCTGCGGTTCTCTTCGACTCTGTGGAGTATTTTAGTGTCTTTCAGCACCATTGTTTTGGTTTTACACCACAAAACTTTACTGTTTTGATTGACTGTTGCGCTCAACAGTGTCATTTCCAGAGTGAACAGGCAGACAAACCTACTCTCCTGACCAAACAGCAGACAGACATATTGAACAGCTATAGGTAGGGAACATATTGGCACACTTAACAGCTTAAGAGACAGATATTTATCTTAGGAGTTGGTTTAGACCATAACAGAAATAAAAAAATAGACAATATTTGACTGACATTTGACAGGAAGCCAGAAAGGTGACTCCAAATGAATGCTAATTCTCCTCTCTGGTGCATGTATAAATAAACTGTTTGCTAACATGTTCACCAGTTACACTCTCTGGGTGATAGTATGGAGCATGGGGGTGGCAGAAGCTCAGCCTGTAGGGGCTTGGCTTAAGAACTGGTGGGTAGCTGGTCCTGCACAGATCAGGTATTAAGTGTGGACTGGCAGCTGTAGAGGTGTCAGTTCACCTCCTGGGCACTGCTGAGGTGTCTTTGAGCAAGCCACTGAACCCCTAACTGCTCTGGGCTGCAGCAACCCATCAATCTGAAATTTCTACACATTGTGTATGTGTGTAAAAATTAAGAAAATAGCAACACAATGAAAAAATGACAAACAAACAAACATAACAAGCAAGTAGATCTAACATACCAAACGCGTTTTGGCAAATCTTTGGGATAAGGTATTGGGAGGAAAATGGTGTGCAGATCCTTTAATACACACATCATAAACCACTTCTTCAATGACCCACTCAAGGTCCCACTGTGAGCACCTTAACAGTCAGTAGGGAAGGAAGGAAGGAAGGGAGGGATGTTGTCTGTTGATAACCTTGACAGAATGATGGCTTGAAATATGTCTGCTTCACTTCCTGAGCTTTGTGTCTCTCTGGTGTCAAATTCTTTCCCGACACCTTTGTCTGTGTTTTTGTCTTTATGAGTTCCCTCCCTCTGTCTGTCTGCCGCACGGTTTCACGTATTTCCGTTCCCTCACATCACACACACACATACATGCACACATATCTACCTATCATCGTGGACTGCAAGTATGATGATCATGTGTCATCCCGAGCCAGCTTCATTATTTATCACCAGATGTAATGATCAGGAGATGCAGATGATGGCGCCACCCTCATTGATTACCAGTGACAGTTAAAAAGCATGGCATAATTCCCATTGATCGTCTGTGACAGTGTTTAAAAAATGGTGTCATCTACATTGATTAGCAATAAAAATATGTGGCAAAGATGTGTCATGGGTCCAGAGCAGAGGAGCCCTATCACACACACTTCTATTCATCATCTGAATGTGTGTGGCACACATGCAAACATATATGAAAAGAGCTGAGGAGAAACCCATGAGTCTCAGCTTAGAAAATGAAAAAGTATCAGCAGTGAAATGTACTGACATGCTGCAGAAATCAACTCATAGTCACTCTGTGTGGAAAGGAAAGAGCAGTACAGAGGCTTTTCCCACTGGTGTTTCTGTGCAATAGAGTGGAGCAGACAAATGAGAGGTTAAGTTCTCACTATAGTCTCAACACTTAGCGAAACAAAAATATGATTTCTCCTCTTTTAACCTCACGTCTGGAAACGAAACCCTGGCTGCCACCTGGGGGATTCATACAGAGTTTGTGAGAGTTTAGACGTATTGTCTCACTCTAAAAATACATAGTTTAGCTTGAATAAACATATATTACTATCATTCTCTTTAGCTGGCTGTCATTAACATTTCAACAGGGTTTCCACTGTTGAAACAATATAGGAAATGTCCAGTCATCAAAATTTCTCTCAATAAAGCACGTTGGATTCTATGAAACTCCATTGAGATGACCGTCTGACACAGAGACAGAGCGGTCACTGTCACGTGTCCCTTGGTGACTGGTTCCATATTGATTGGAGACTAAAATAGTCTGTGGAACTATTGCATGAAGGTCCCACCAATATCACTGCACCAATATATAAGATTTAATGAACTGAGACAAAAGAGAAATAAAAATAGGTCTCAGCTCCATGCTCTGTTTAATCATCTTTTCAATCAAGGAAAGGCAACCCCCAAGGCAACCCCCAAGGCTAAAAAATGAAGCCAACACAGAAGTGCCAAAAACTGCAGTTTCTTGAATGGCCACTTGAGGCTGGCTCCAGAGGCCA
The DNA here is from genome assembly GCF_041903045.1 of Epinephelus lanceolatus. Classification (NCBI taxonomy): domain Eukaryota; kingdom Metazoa; phylum Chordata; class Actinopteri; order Perciformes; family Serranidae; genus Epinephelus; species Epinephelus lanceolatus. The sequence continues at coordinate 13,857,634 of NC_135747.1, forward strand.
GTCAATCCCCCATTGGCCCTCATGTTAAAATACCCAACTTTACAGCATATTTACAGCCTAGTACTAGAAATGTTTTGGTCTCTCTACTGTAGCATAAAGAGTCAAACAAACTTTGGACTTTCACCCTGGAGCGCACTGTTTGTTTCCCATGGGAAACCAAGAGTCAATGGAGTAATTTCAGTTACAAAGTAGTGTGTTAGTATATGTATCATGCTACGGTAGTGAAGTACCATTGTGCTTTTGTTGCCTAAACTTGAGAATATAAATGTAAAAACAGAGTGTTTTATCCACGTTGTAAGTTTATTTTGAAAAAGACTGTATGCATATAATGAGCAGAAATTATACATTACCTGTAAAAATGGAAGTATATTTTAAAAAGGCACAACGCAAGTAACAAGCATAAATTGACAGGCAATCCCAGAGTGTCCAAAACTGAAGCAGGAGGGTACCTAGCACATCATATTTTGACATTTAGGTCTACTGACAAAGTGGTGAAATTTGACAAGTTGGGATGAGGACCCTTTGGATCCACCCCCTTGCTCCCCCACAGCTTCACCCCCTCATCCAAATATGTTCACTATTGGCCCAAAAAAACAAGATGACAAAGGCCAAAATGCCGAACTCAAGGCTTTAAAACATGAGTCCGCAAACACTCTTTACACAGTCTATGGGCTGAATTCACCTTTACCACTCTGCTTAGTAAATTGGAAGAGCACCTTGGTAGGTTAGACCTCCTAAAGCTGTTGAAGATCTTTATTTATGGAAATCTACTGCTGTCTACTATGTGTTCATCTAAAGGAACATCAGGTAACACACTGCGCCAATCAAATATGTGTTCCCTGTAGTCCGACTAGATTACTTTGTAATGCAAATGACACATTGTGTAATTGGTTGTTCTAAAAGTTACACAGTCTTGCTTTAATGTGGTTAATGGTTCCTTATCTGAGAAAAAAAGCAGGTACACACTGTTATGTTCACATCGTTTTATCGTGGCATGTTGTTTTTTTTCTTGTGTGGAAGACCTGAGTGTAAGTTATTGCTGTTTACTCAACCTGAGTCCATTTTGGTTTGTGAACCACACACTCTGATTTCAGGCACAATATTTTCCCGTCCTCTGTTTATTGTCTTCCAGTAGCCCTCTCTTTGTTCCTTCCATCCATTCTTCACTCGCCTCTTCCTTGATGGGTAGGCTCGATTTCTTCCTCCCCTCTTCCCCACTTCCCCTATCTTTGTGATTTATACGTCCACGCTGCGTTTCTCCCCTGCTACCTTGATGAGTGCTCAACCACACATGCGCACGCACAAATAGATGGATGAGCTGGTGATAGCTAAACCAGCCAGACTTCACTGTGAATTATAATCACCTTCAATCTGTGTCTCTGAATCCCTGCCCAGTTCTTATGTTCGTGTGTGTGTGTGTGTGTGTGTGTGTGTGTGTGTGTGTCAGGAAGCTCTGCTCTGCCTCACCAAGTCATGTGTGATTATCTTTCATGACTGTAAGTGATGGAGCAGTGAATAGTTTGTTCCCTGAAGGGCTGTATATTGTGTGTGTGTGTGTGTGTGTGTGTGACTGTTCCTCCTTATTATTCTCTGGGTCCCCTGGTGTTTGACCCGTCTTTCTATTCTGTCAAGGTTTCATGTGAGCTGGAATATAATTCTATTTCCAATGCTGTCCCATTGTCAGTGGAAAAGTGTGTGTGTGTGTGTGTGTGTGTGTGTGTGTGTGTGTGTGTGTGTGTGTGTGTGTGTGTGTGAATAACTGGTGGTCTAGCAGTCACATGGGAGGATACACTGTGGAAATATAAATCTCACACAGAAAGAGGAGAGCGGACATCTGAGGGAATATATCTAAAGTTCTCAACAGGAACCCGCTCTTCTACACAAAAATCATGCTTTCGAGCAAAATTTAAAAAGGCTTTCTTCTCTAAATAGGCCTTAAAAATTAATATCCAATAAGAAAATGTCAGAGGAAACCCCTCCATTGTGGAAAAGCGATCTGAACTGAGCAATCTGAGGAATATAGTATAACACTTGACCCTGTACCTCGAGTCAAAGAAGTTCAAGTTGGCAACAGCAACGCAACTAAGCCTCTAATGCCACTTGAAACTTAATTTCAGACAAAACATCAGACCTACAGTCCAGTCCTTTTCGAGAGCACTGGGTGAAGTGGATAACAAAGGGTAACGGTAGTATGATCTGCAATCTCAGCATCTTGTCATTCCCTGGGCGTCAAATACAGTCACTTTTTTCACACCCTTTTGCATTTGATATTGATGTCAAGGCACCCTTTAGCATGTTTACTAGATGAACCAGGTTTTCAGCTAACTCCAGTGTAAACCCATCCGTGGCCATACTTGACTCTGGGAGCATCTGATGTAGGGTAAAGAGCAAGAAGGTCCACATAGGGTGACATGGTGGGTCAAACAAGACCAGACATTCAGCCATGAAATTATGGCTGCGTTCAACCCTAATAAAACATAGCAAAAGTAAAGATCAACCATAATTTGGTTTATATGCATGTCACTGCTGATAGGCTAACACCTCTGACACTCCCACCAAACAAGAGAAAACATACCTCAAAGCCCATTTACACACTGTATCAAGGAAACATGGCGTTCACTTGTGTGACATATTTATCATACTTAGTTATTTCAACCCAAAAACATGACCTTTTTTCTGAGTTAACCAAGTAATTATGTTTACCTAACTGTGATCGTTTCATAACATAAGTGTTCAGGTGTGCGTTACATGGATACATTAAAGGGTGCCCTGTGTGTCACTATGATACGCCAAGGGCTGTGACAAAGCATCTGTATTTCAGGACCTCAGAATGAGAACAGGTAGTTGAGGAGTCAGTGCAGTGCAAAGAGGAATGTTAATCTATAACAGCACATGATATTGAGTTTTATATTGCTCTGATGAACACACATTTTCATGGTCACTGGTTTACACAGATGTGTTTCATTTCAGTGCAATGCCAGCATATGTCTGTGTGTCTGTGTGTATACTGTGACTGATTTTTTGGGCAGATACATTGGGCAAGAACCCTGCTTTACTAGCATTTGTCCTAATTTATAACTGCAGTAAACACTGCACTGAGAGGGATGTCTTTGATGTTCGAAATTTACATTTTTATGGAAATCTCGTAAAAAGTAATGAAAGACAAACCTCAAAGCACCTCCAGCTTATTATCCATATATGCAATACGGTTCATCCTCATTAAGGTGCATTTTCATCAAGTCATGTGGCATATAACTGAGGACAGATAATGGCCTTTGTGTTGCCAAACTTCAGCCCCTTCACTCACATCAAGTCTAAAGGCTGATTTGATCGTGTGGTAAATCAAAGACATAGCGTACTATATTACGCTGTAAGTAAGGACAACAGTTTAATCATTGTGTTATGATGATGCTAGTGTTTTGGATATGGGAATGAACAAGACCTATGCACAAAGACAAAAACAAATATGTTTGTGTTTCTGTCTTTATGATGGCGTATGACATATGATGACAAAACAAGAAGATTCTCATAGATGCAGTCACTATACTGTATGAAAAGCCCTCCAGCCACATGACAGAATCAAAGACAGAATGATGTTGGAAAATATGTGTGGACATGAGAAGCCTGCATGGATGAGAAAGAGGCGGGTGCATAAAATGGGGCGATACTCCCCCCTGCTGCAGAACACAGGAACAACATCATGGTCATGTCACAATGAAAACTGCTTTTGTTTAATAGTTGGTGCCCTCTTATAAAAAAATAAGCAACAAAGCACCCAAACTCTTTTTAAAGACAATCTTTTTAGGTATAACAATAATCATACCAGTACAGTGCTTTAATTTGAAGGAGTGCATTGATCGTAAGGAACAAAATCGTTTACCCTTGGTGGCCACTGCCTTGTAGACCTTGAACTGTCGATCTCTGTTTCTTAAAGCTGTATATCTTTTCTCTAAAGGAACACTACTTTTGTCTCTGTAATGCAAAGTACACACACTCACCAGTTCATTGTGGTTGGGTGCAGAGATTTCAGAGTGGCCATATGGAAAGAGTATAAATAGCAGTTATAAACATGGGCATTTACATTTCATGTTTTTTCTGTTTTTATGGTGATATCAGCCCAGGGACACACATTTATATTTAATCTGTAAGTAAATTTATCCACTATTAAGCATATCTCTCCATGTAATTTATGACACATAAAAAAACCTTCCTTGTTTTTATAATTTGTAATTGATAGGTCCTTACCAACAAATTCCATCACAGCTTTGGCGTCTGGCTCTGACCCTGGTGACTTCCCATAGTAGATGTCCACAAGGAAATAACATTAAGTACATCAGTGGGACTGGTTTTACAAAGCACTGCAAGGTTTATGTTTAAGGCATGTTTTCTTATGTCAAAAGTAATTATAAAATGTGACTTAATACAGAAAGCTTGTGAAAACCATCTCTTGAAGAGTCAGAGGTCTTGAGCCATGTCTTATGGGCCGACACTATCATATTTAGTTGTACTGTGCGCCCCTCTTGATTCTCAGAAAAGAGTTGATTTCATGTCAGTAGCAATCGACTTGATTTGGAGTGTTAAGTGGTTGATATGTTTTTGAATAACACAGATTGACATGACAACTGACAACACTGACATCAGGGAATATTTAGCTCTGAGAGGTGTCTGGCTGCAATAACATTTTGGCTCACCAACTATAATTTGTTTGTAGGGAGATGACACATCTAGAAACTGGTTAAAACTAGTCCCATCTATGAGTTGTTTCCATCACAATCTGTCTGTTTGTAAGGTTTATGACATTTTTTATACGACCAATAGAAGTTGCACAAATCAGAAATCTTTTATTCCTACTCATAGGTGCTTTGAGTCTCTATTAGCTTGAGGCAAATGACGGGCTAATTAGTCATGTTGTGATTCTTGAAAGCATGCAACTCACTTTCCCAGTTGGCACTGAAATTTCTGTTGAGGTCAACACCATAACAGCTGCTTCCTGGAAGAGGGGTTGAACAAGAATTTTTCCACGGACGGGCCGAAATGGAAACAACACACAGACACAGAGGTTGGATAGTTTGTTAGTTAGACTCTGCAAGGTTAAAGAAATGAGAAGGTGTTGAGTTGCAGTATGGTCACATATTTGACACAGAGTAATCATAATCCTATCACTAAGCATGGCGGGATTATGGGACAATGTGCCCCTGGGTGCAGATATGCAAAAGGCCCCACCACCTCTGCATAGGTGGCTTAATACTTGTGTATCAGCTCTATGCAGAGCCTGGGCCGTAGCCTATGCTGGTGGCCTACACCGTTGTCAGCATTTATACTTGTGCGGTGGTGAGTTAAACCTCCAAAACACTAGTTGGCAGCGGGATTTCTGTGAATTGCTGTTAAGTTTAGTTTATTCAAAACACACCCAAAACACACATTAAATATGGCTTAATAGAGACAGTTCCAAACACAAGTACACAAATTGGCTTCACTATAACTCTCAGCATTCACAGACAAAGCGTTTGTCTTTTCCCCCCACAAATACAACATGCTAATGTTTTTAGCACAAGCCTATGGCATTTTACATTGTATAAGTTAGCCTAGCGGCTAGTGGACGTTCAACAACAATGCAACTGTCCTATACTAAACACGTTTTTTTTTTTCTTCAAATAAATATAACATGCTAACGTGGTTTTCATGGTTTTCAGCTCAGCAATGGTTTTCAGCTTACAAAAAAATACAGGGGGTCTGTGTCGCCGTGACGTGTAGTAACATTTCTGGGGAGGCGCACATCAGGCTATGCCATAGGTACGGCGTATAAATCCCGTATAAGACACACAGACTTTGTGGTTTTGCTTTTGTGTCTCTGGGTATTTGTGTCTCTTTGCAGTTCTTTTGCATCTCTTTGCAGTAATTTTGAGTCTCCTTCTGGTCAGTACGTGTTAATTTGAGTGACATTTTGGAGATGAAGGCCAGAGGGGCACCTGAGGCTTTGGGCCCCTGGGTCTGCGCACGTTAGGCCCATTCAGTGATTCATCTATCACACCAAGAAAACACAGTCACTCAGTCACAACACTGATGAAGTTTTACGTGAAACAACTGAACTGAATGAACTGAAATGTGATTCGGACTAATAAAACAAAATATACAGTAAATGACTGGGACAAGAGCTCACAATGGCGCCTCACAAAATGAAAATCAGAATCACAGTAGTTTCCAGTAATAGCCACACCTCTTCATGAGTTTCACAGTCAAATTCTGAATATGAAATATCACAGTTACATATTGTAAAATCCTGGAAATAATTACCAGCGCAGAAATATTTAACATTACTGATTACAAAGCTGACTGGAGATGGTAGTACAGTTCCAGATCTAAACTGCAGGTTGTGCACTGAGCCTGTGTTTTGCAGCGGAGCTAGAAAACTATGCCTCTCTCACTACATTCTACACCATCAGGAGTTGCTGAATAAATATGCTATTCATCCGTGACTATCCTGTGTGTGTGTGCTGTTGTTGTTGTTGTCCCCTGTTTGGACTCATGTGGATAATGTAATTGACAGACGGCTCTCACTCAGGCCAAGCTAGGCACAGGGAGAAAGGGGATAGACACAGCAGGTTAAGATATTGCCTAGATTTGTTGTCTTTGACATTTGCAAATGAGGACATTTCAAGTTGGATCTTCCTGAGGAGCCATCATTGTTTTGGGGTTTTATCAAGAGGGGATATATTTTGATTGTTACAAACTTTTGGAAAAGGCCAATGGGTGCCAAGGTTACCATCTGCTGCTGTCAGTATCTGAAACACAACAGGGAAGAGAAGAATGCTATTTTACGGTGAGACAAACACCTGTGAGACAAGATGACTGCCTCTAATCCTGCTTTTAAACCTCTTATTTCCTCTTATTCTTCTTCTTTCCCTCCAGTATGCGCACCACTACAGCTTCCAAACAACCAGTGCAGTTATCCAGTGAGTCCAGTGACAGTGACATAGAAGAGGAGAGCCTTTTTGGGCCACAGCCTTCGAGAAGAAGGCCACGGAACAACCAGCCGAGCCAGAGGAGCACAGTGGACCTGTGGGCCAACACAGGCAGACCCTGTGAGTCTCCCATCAGGAGAGGATCGGACAGAGAGTTACAGGCTTTTATCAGCATGAGAGACCAGACTGACAAGGCTACAGAGGTGAGAGGAAGTGTGTTGCTGTTGCACAAGAGATCATGTATGAGGAAATTAACACACATATACAAAGAAAAAAGCAGCAATATATTTGTCTATATCATTTCACCTAAAATAACAAAAATCAGGCTTTCAGTTCTTTTTAATGATCAGTGCAAGCTCCCCAGCCATTGAAGGGTGATATGGTGTCTAGAAATGGGATGTTGCAGAAAAATGCATAAACAATGTATGTTAATGCAAGGGTGGAGCTTTAAATGAACTTTTTAATATAATGTGTATACATGAATTATGTATATCTGTACCAGGGCTATTATAGTTTTGTATTTTTCAGAAGAAATTCAGAATAGGTATTACTCGACAAACAAAACACTTATTGAAGGCAGTCATGTAGACTTCCAAGTATCAAAAACCATATGCAACAATGACTGATTTGAACAAATTGACAAAGACTAAAACTTAAAATATTTCCGGTACATTTTTTTTTAGTGAAGTTATCTAAGTACATAATATAATTTTAGTTGATTTTAACTTTTTCTAAAGTATAGTTTTTCATTTTTATTTCAGTTTCAGTGTGTTTCTTCACACCTAGTTTTCGTTTTTAGTTTAGTTTTAGTTAACTATAATAAACTTGATCTGTACATATACTGTGCAAAACTATAAATGTGCATAATATAATAATTGGGTGCTGAAAATGCCAGAAAAATAGTCATGATTTTAAACTTGAAAACCATTTTTAATATCAGTTTGACTGTTTGACTGAATGGATTTAAAATAACCCAATATGAATTTACAACATGGTTTTCTACATAAATGAAAACAGCTGTGAAAGCCCTTGTAGTTGTCTGCAGTATGTAAATAGCTGTGATCCTTAAGTGAAGTTTAAAAGAATTCTTCTGTTATCATCTATTAACTGGGTTACAGTGAATCATTAAATCTATTTGACATTATTTATGTGCAAAGCTTTAGTTGATCAGTTTCACATGGATATCAGTTGCTATGTGGCAAATGACCAAAGCAGAGATGCACTGTATTTTCCCATGGTGAGATGCTTTTAGCAATTCCTCACATGTACCAGCACAGGATGTACTAATTCAGTAATTCACTCTATTTTCCTTATCTGTTCCACTACAGCTCTCTAACGTCATTATTCAATAAGGGAAGAGGATGAACACAGGTGGCTCTCAAAGAAGCCTTTGACTCACTTTCATGTCAAACCACATCAGTGAATGAACTTGACCTCAATTCCAAAATAACTTCAAATTTAAAATATCACATTAGAAGAAATGAACTTGGTGTTGCCAGAGTCATGAGAGTAGGTGAGCCAGAAGACAGTTTACTACACAGTGCACACACACACACATGCACACACACAGTACACAGAGGCCAGACGTGCTGCTTTATTCACTTACTCAATCAGTGACACACACAGTAACTTACTGTAGGTTGTGTATAAGCGAGTTCAAATGGATTAGACATACAGTAACTTTTTTGTGTGTGTGTGAGGGGGGGTTGTATAATGTTATCTTTAAAGGATGATCCCTGCTGTATGTACAATACCTTTTTTTACTCCATTTCTCTGGAACAGATTGGGGTCATCACTCAGGGGCTTCTTTCCTAGAATCAGGATCTCAGTGAATCTCCACAGAGGAGCTGAGTTGCTACAGTCTCTGAGCAGAGAGTTAGAGTTTGGTGAACATGTGACGACCAGTCTTCATATTGAGAACAGCAGGCTGCGGGACACAGTGGGCACATTGTGTTAATAAATTAAATTCCTTAATGGAGATGTAGGCCAACAGCCTGGCTGGCCTTTCAAAGAGAATATTCACTGAACCATTTCAATCATGTCGTGAGGCTGTTTTAATATTAGGACAAAAGAACTGGGAATGAGTCTGTTACATTAAAGGGAAATTCCACACTAAAGAAAAACTAGACCAGTAAATAAAGTAGAACATGTTGGTCTGTAAACTCTCTGCTTTGTGTAATTTAAAATTAGTTGTGAGTATTTTTCTTGTTTAGTGAAGAAAACAGTTTCAAACACTGCTAGATAGGTTGTTTGTCTTACATTTGCATAGCATTTCACAGCAGACATCTTGACTTGCTATAAAAAGAAATGCACAAATGTTATTATTAATGTTAACAATGACTCTGTTCTATCTAAGGCTATATCCACCATGATATGTTTTTATTTTAGAATGGATAACTGCTGCTACATTTATGCCTAGAGTCTACACTACTCCAGCGTATATGAACCTCTAAAACAGAGGCTTTTGAAAATGCTGCTAAACCCATTTTCGTTTGAAAACTCTGGAAGTGTGTTTTAGTCTGGACAGGGAGAAACAGAGACTTGTAAAAACGATGATGCAGACACCCATGTACACTCTCTGAGTAGGTCTTATCAGTCTTACCAAATTTTCTTTGCAATGACTTCCAATCTGTTTCTTTTGCTGCCTTGACAGCCTTGTACTCGTTTTACTTTCAGCAACAGCTCCACCTAGTCCTTGGTCCAGGTAAAGAAATTTCAGGGGGGTTTTTTTGCCATTGCTGTACTTCCTCCGTCGTATTTTCTGCAACTAAGCAACCAGCTCAAGTGTAGACAATCTACTTCCTGTTTATACTGTCACACCTTCAGGCGCGTTGGTGCAGACAGAGATTATTTCTGAAACGGCACTTAAATGCTTGTCTGTATAGAGATTGTTTTCATTTTAAAACATAAGTTTAGAATCAAATTGTATTAGTGTGTCCCAGTAGGCCATGACAGTGTGGCAGTGAGCCAACGTGCATGAATCCAGGACCAAGCAGCTAAGTGGCATGCAGCCATCATTAATTTTATTACGTAGACTTGTGATCTTCCTGCTGTCAAGATGTCTTCTTTGAGAAAAGCAGGAGCTTTTTTAGAGATGTTGACATGTTGAGATTGACACGTTTTATTAAGATCCTGCACACTGACACTCATGTCGCTCATTCTGGCCAATTAGCCTTCTGCTATACTATATTAACTGCTGAGAATGATAAAGGTGCAACTTTACTACGCCTTAAAGGTGAAACCAAACTAATGAGAGTCAGAGTGATGTCAACAAAGCTCAGGCTGTACTGTCCATACTGAGGTTTAATGAGAAAACAGAAATGAAAACACCTGTGTGGGTGGACTGTAGGGCCTTCCAGCAGCAGGTAAAGTTTATGTATGTGCAGTTTCACAGAGGTTAACAATCATCACTTTATCCACGACTTTCCACATTAATTAAGAAGACTTACTGTGTGGTATACCTCTGTGTGTGAGTTTGCTCTATAGGAATGGGAGAAGCTGAATTATGACATACACACTTTACGCTACGCCAGACGAGAAGTCAGATCTCGATGGAGGAAAATCCTGCTGCAGCTAGGTGAGACACATCATATTTGCTACTGTCAAATCCAGTCAGCAGTCTGTTGTAAGTGTGTGATTCCCCCTACATCTCTCTGCAGGTTATCAGTGTGAGGTGGACGCCTTGCTGTGTGTGAACAGACAGAGCTGGTTGAGTCGAGATGAGGAGCATCTTAACAAAGCCACTGACCTGTTGAAAGAGCTGCTGGACCACACCTCTCTGTTTCCTCCAGAAACTGAGCAGACCAAATACCTCTGTGTCATGGTACATACACATGCACACACACACACACACACACACACACACACACACACACGCACACACGCACACACACACACTGTTAGCATTATGCCGTTTTGCAGATGTTGGCTTTTGTTCTCCGTACCTTATGACTAAATGTTGTTATTGAATGTCAAGTTGCGGGCAGGGGACGTTTGGAAGACTTTGGATTTTCATTACTTACAACACAACTTGAAACCATCAAAACATCAGCGTCATTGATCGTCAGTAATTTACGTCAAACTGACATTGGAATTAGGCGTTGTCCTGACATTTCATTTTTCTCAGCTGAAGTTACAACATATTTCCTGCATGTTATGCTTGTTATGCATATGTCCTCATCTCCACATCACCCTTCTTTCTTCCTCTTTCCATGTCATTCTTCCTTCTTTCAACTCCTCTTTTGTTTCTCTCTATCTCTTCCTGACCTCCTCTTTATCCCCCCTGTGTTTTGTTCTCATGTTTCTCTCCCTCCATCTGCATCTGACAACACTACAGTATCACCTGTCTCACTCTTATCATGGTCTTTATCTTTCTCTGAAGGACCGGCTGGTGTCACTGGACAGTGCTGAGGACTTTGTCAGACTGGCCAAAGAAAAATATCCCAAGAAAGAAGGCTGAGAGACAGTGACAGAAAAATAAGACATAAAAATTGGGAAAGAGGAAAAAGAAAAATGTTTAAAATGTTAAAACACTGTACAAGTAAACTTGTAAATACAATTTAATCACAGTTTAACATTCATTTGATTGCAGATTAAAATGAAATTCTAATGGCAGTTCCACTGTGTATATGGTACGTTGCACAGATAACGCTGTATGCAAGCACTGTTATTAATTTATTCATTTTCTTTTAAAAGTAGAAGTTTCACTCTTCTCATGTTTCTGTTGCACTGATACTATGTTGCTCAGCTAAGGAGGATTGCCCTGCTAATAAGCAATGTCATTGGTGAGGATACTTCTGGTTAAAACATGTTTTGTTTTTTGTGCTTGTTTTAATTTAATTTAAAGTATTGTAGGTATATGCACATCCAATTAAAAATAAGTTTAAAAAAAATGAATTAAATGAGAAAATGAGAAATACCTCTGCAGATACAAAGATGTATTAACGTCTATATTAAATATGACACGGCCCAATCCATTTAAATGTCTTTCTTTATGGCACCACAAACATATTTAACACATTTGTTGTTAATAAACTTTGCGCTTTTCTGTGATACTGGGTTGTTTCTTGCTCACCTTGTTACTAAAGTACTAAACTACTAAAGTAAATTTGCTCAGTCCAGCAGCTGGATGTTTCATTCAAACTTTGTGTGTTTGGCTTAGTCTACCACTGTGTTAGCTGCTTTGTCCAAGAGGTGGCAGCAAATACTGTTATGTAGTCAGTTTCCAGTGGGTTAGACTACTAGGGAAAAAAAGGACTTTGTTGAGAACTTCTGCATTACAGATGGAGTAAAGCTTTACTGCATTATTTAATTAATTAAGTTCTCTTCACACACAAAAAAGAGACTATATTTTGCATTTACTGTTAAAACAATTAGTGGAATGATGAGAAATTCAGTCATCTAGTAAAAATAGAAATTCTGCTTTGATGGTTTAAGTGTAAGTGTGACAGTGTTGATTTTTTTCAAAAGAATAAAAAAGAGGAAGAAGAGGAAGAATACAGTGCACAATACTATGTCACAAATGCAATATATCCGTGGGAAAAAAACCCTCCCTTTCTTAATTTTCTGAACTTCCCTTTTTTAACATCCATGCAGGACGCAGATGGCAATGTCTCATCTTGGCATTAGCTCAAACCTTTTTTTTTTAATAATTATTACTATGAATTCAACTGTATACACTCTCTGAACCACACACACCCATTTGGGACTCTGTGCTGTCTTTAGGTTCAAAGGGTGTGTGACAGCCTTCATGCAGCTGATGACTGCGGTATGTATGTTCAACACACATTCAGCCCTGTGCGTACACATGCACACAGAAAGAGAGAGTTTACTCTGACCCAGATATTGTTCTCTCCAAGGCCCCTTCCCCAAGTTTGGGAAACAGATGTGGAACTAAAAAGGGGGGTGAGGGTGGGGGAGGGGGAGCAGTATGGGAGGCAGCCCAGTGGTCTGGCAGCACTGAAAGGCATTGTGTTGCTTGCACCTTTTTCTCATTATACCACTGTGTGTGTGTATGTGTGTTTTAGATCAAGTGATGCTGACATCATTCTTCAGACCTTCCAAATTTTTAGTAAGTCTGAAATTCATCTGAATGTCCCTATGAGAGCAGGTGAGACAGATCTATGTTCTTATATTAGCTGGACTGAAATATGACAGGAGAAAGAGGGGAATCGTGAAGAGAGTGGGTGTGTTTGATGTTGAAGCACAAAAGTTGGACAAAAAACAAGTCGATTGTTACATTCTGGTTGATGTTTGCGTTCGTGTGCATGCGTTAAAAACTCAAACATCTGCTCATTCTCCACACTGTGTGTGTTTGTGAGTACAATATACTGCCAACGGCCAGTCAGTGGTCAGGGCGTACAGTGCATTACGGTGACACACACTCATTGAGATGATGGTCATTTGGACTGTGGCTCCCGCTGATGGTCATATATATTATGAGTCTCTTGGGGCGTTGTCCACACACACATACACACACACACATGCCCTGTGAGTGGTGAGCAATGGTTTTCTCGTCATAGCTTTGGGTACTCACAGTGAAGTTATGTCTGAATAAACTGCATGTCCATCTTTTCTTTATTTCTTCTTTCCATCTTTTCTCTTTGGTTGTAGTTTTACATTTTGGGGATAAAGCTTATTTGCTTTTTGGCAGAGAGGTATACATGACAATGGTATTGATCTTGTCACCTTACACTGTTTGTCTTACATTAGAGTGTACAGAAAGGTAAGAACGTAAACAAGGATGTGACAAGAATCAGCTGGGCTGAATATGAATGGGTTAAGATAAAAGTGTAATCATTTATGGTCCTGTTGTTTCTCTCTTTTCATTATGTTCTCAAACTCTTCTCTGGTGCTTTTCTGTCTCAGCCCTCATTCTCCCCCCCATAAACACAGACCTGGTGCTTGACTTATGTTGTCCTTTGGTGAAATCTCACATCTCAGGCAGTTTATGATGCAGACCCATGACTCATGACAGGACCTTCATGTTTATGTCCAGTTCCAAAGCACTTTGCCACAGTGACTAAGGGATTACTTAATTGGATATCAAAGCCTGTATTGATAAACTGTGAAGTGCCCTTTGAATTTGGAGGTTATACAGTTGACTCAAATCTCCAATAAACATTGGTCATATTAACAGTGACGAGATACGTATTTCCACCCATCTTCTTGGAGACTAAACATGGTTATAATCAGTTACCTTCTTCACTGCGTATTCCATTAACACTTCTTAAGTCTGCGCAAACAGGAACCTCTGGTCATGCACTCACTGATGCCCTGGCACACTGGATTAGCCAGACTTGTGTATAACTATTGAGACATCCGCATTATTCAGTGACTGAGACATGCAGAGTCTGATTTGGTGAACCACAGCTTAATGTTATGACAAACACTATGGTCAAAGTTTTACTTTTCCAGTACTTTCATTAATGACTGCCTTAGCTGTGCTTCATTAACAAATGCATGCTAACACACTGAACCAAGATGGTCATCATTAAAAGCTGTGCACATTGGAATTTAGCTCAAAGCACTGCTGTGCCTGAGGACAGCCTCAAAGAGCAGCTAGTAGTAGTATAGTGTGACTGTGGACTCTGAAGGCCAGGACACAACAAACTGTTGCGTCGCCTCATGTTGCCTGTGTCTTGGCCAAAAGTTGCGCTTGAACACACTGCAGACTCTACAACCAAGCCAATTTGCGCTTCCAAGCGAAGGCATGAGCCACCATACTCTGCTTTACTCCCCCTCTGATTGGCTCACTCTCACATTCTCATCCTGATCCTAACCAATCTCACTTCTCTCATCTAAACCTAACCAACCCAACTTACAAAGGTAACAATTACTAGCCAGTCATAAGGACAGTAGAGCAAGTCATGCCTCGCTATTCTAGGGAAAGCTAATTTGCAACAGCCAACTAGCACATATGCTCTGCGCCTGTGAAAGAAGAAATATCTCTCTATACCAGTAGGTGGCAATAGTCTGTATTCATCATTAAAAAAAGGAAAAACCAAGATGCTTGTTAGCCAGTTAGCACATTAACAGACAACCTGATGCTGAAAGAACAATGAATATTTCATGTGCACTAGCAAACAATAACACAAACAACTGACCGTTTCTGCGTAAAAGCTCAGTGGCTAAAAAAAGATCTAATCTGATATGTTAAGTTTAGTTGGTCTCATGACCTTACTTATTTGTGTGCTGTACACACTATTGTTTCTCTCCTTGTACAGTGGGTTGAACTGCCAATCAGAATGATTTCTCTAGCCGATGGGCTCTATAGGGTCTGTCGCCAGTTCACCATGCTGAATTGGCCAAAAGAAAACTCTTGACAAGAGCCGACTGGTGCCAATGGTGCACGACACACCACAAAAACTAGGACGACAGACACTTACCGACGGCCCGACATTTTCCCGATGGCTTACCATCAGCTTGGTATGACCAGACTTTTACTCTTGTTTTAGGATAACCTTAGCTTAGGACAAAGGAAAATTTATACTTTGTTTTGATTTTGTCTAAGAGATGAGGCCTCATCAGTTGTAGAACTGAAGAAGTATCTTGGATGAGAGGTAAAACATCCTCAAGAAACTAAAGCAAGACCAGTTGCCTATGATATAGCACTTAGAATTACCATGACCTAGAAGACTGAGAAGGTTTATGACTTTAGGATGTTGGTGAACAATCTTAGAAGTATATGACTTTAAAATTGTTGGAATTTTGAGCTTAAACACAACATTTGAATAACATTTGTCATCAAATTACGTAAATCTTTTAAACAGACCCATAACTTCAATATAATGAATGTATTCTTATAAAGTCTAGCTTGAGAATATTAAACCAAACCGGAGCTATACAGGTTCAATTTGTTCATCTTTAGTCTTACTCAACCAGACAGTACGCATTTGCAAATGCCCCATTTTAACCCCTCTCAAAGCCTCCTCTGTTTATCTTAGAGAGTAATTTATGATAAGACAGCGTTGACAGCAGTGTTACAGCCATACACACAAACATTAACAGACATATACATACATGCACATGCTTGCACACACACTAAGTAATTTGTAACGGATGTTTAGAGAACCAGGTAAATAAACCAGGCCATGGTGTGTTGACCTCTGTGACTCTCGACAGAAGGTCGGAGGTCAAGAGTCTGCTCAGGAAAGGCAACATGATCATGTAGCATTCAAGTCAAACCCTCCCAACTGCAATTTTAATATTGTCTGCTGCAAGAAGCAGATTTAGATTTTAAGCCACAATTTACACCTTTTTAACTACATTACAGTGAGTCAAGAAATGATTATAAAACAGAATATATCACTGTCGTTGAAATTGTAGCTGTTATATAAATGCATATTTCCTTCATTCTAAGCTGATTAAAGATTTTCTATATTTACATCTCTGCATTGGTTTTACTGTTTCACTGACGCCACAGTCATGGAAAGCATGCTGTTCTTCAAATCACTTAGTTTCTTAGTTCAGGCAGAAAATAATGCAGAACACACACATGCACTCATACACAACACACACACACACCACAGATGGGTTGAGCAAGCCTTTGGGCAGGGCAGGGTGTGTTCTACAGCATGTCTGTGGTCATCAGTGGTGGATCAGTAATTACACAAGTCCAGCGATGCTCTTGAAATATCCTGATATTTCCCTCAAACTGTACATGATTAAAGGAGATAGACGGGAGTCTCCCGAATTTAACACTGCATGGATACATATTGTTACTGTAATTGTTATTCTTATAACGGCATCAGTCTTGGGCCTTAGGACTCAAAAGGAGGATCACTGCATAGTGGCTCAGCATTACAACGTACTTTGTAGGTAGCCTACTGTATGTTTTGACAGGCCTTGCATTCCCACACAACTGATAGGGTTGAATATAAGAACACACACGTCTTATACAGATGAGCTGTAAATGTCCTGGTTTGAACCCATAATCAGCATTAATGTGAGAGTAAAGGATACATCCACATGCAGCTGTGTATATACGCAGTCGTGTATGTATATGTGTGTTTTAACATTCACTGATGTGGTTTTGAATGTTTGAGTCGTCTCACACAGCTGTTGAAGCCATGTCCTACCCCCAACCTGCCTAAAACTCACTTCCACATGTGCATATATGGTTTCCATGCTTCCACAACTGCTGTTGCTAAATGTGAGCACCGATTTGGATGTATCCATCACAAAAGCAACGGTGGTTAGCAAATCTTCTGATAGCTTATGGCTGTTTTTGTTTCTTGATATAGCAGCCCTTGAAGGCTCTACAACAAAAATACATGGAGCTGAAATCTCCCACACAGTTCCGAGAGGCTGTGTTGATGAAGATCAGATCACCTACACTGGAGTCCGTCTGGAAGGATGTGAGTGGTTGGATCATTGGGAGGGTTGTACAGGTTATGGTCAGAAGTATTTTCTCTCAATACATTTGACATTGGCGCTAGTTAGTTTGAAATACTGATTTATATTATCAATACTTCCGTGCACAAGGTTAGAGAACTGTACTATATATATGGGCATAGCATGCATTGGGGAGAACTTAGTATTGGTATGACCAAATATGACCAAAAGGAAGTGTTCTACTCACCCATTACTGAAGCTATAAAGAGATAAGTTATTCCTTATAAAAGCCATCTTGTGTGCATGTGTGTACAAAGAAAAAGAGAGAAGGATAGAAAAGAGAGTGATGGACAATCCCCCTTTGTAAGTGTTAATGTCTGGTTTATTAAGCAAAGACGACAGGGGTGGAACAAAAAAGAAAAACTGCACAGGCTAAGAAAAAAATTGTTGAGGAAGCAAAAAAGACCCCAAAACAAAAAAAAAAAAGAAATCATAGCAATGAATAAAGATTCTTTTTGTCATCCTCATCCCCCCCTCGGCCTTCTTTCCAGGGCAAAGTCAGACAGTGATTCACTTCCACTTATGATCACCTGGCTGGGTTTTCTGTCAACACTCATCTGATGTTCACTCAAACTACATGACCTGCAGCCGTTACCACAAAACAGCCCCACGCTCAAACCCACTCATGTTCACCTTCCTTTGACGTGAATCAGAGGCTGGATCAGCATGTTGTACTGACGACATATAGACTGCATCCATACTGAGGAAAGAAGAGTTGAGGCTCCTTTAGCTGTTAACAGACACCCTGACTGGGGATGATGTCATGTAATAACGGTGAGATGGAAGAGCGGCTCTGCTTTTAATATACAAAGACAAACAAACAGACAGCACTACACACACACACACAGGTATACCCAGTGTACAACATAAACATGTTCATACCTTAAAATAGTCAGTCCAGTCCAGTGTTTAAGACATTTCCACAGTGTGTGTGTCTGTGTCTGTGTGTGTGTCTGTGTGTAATACCACATAATAATGCATGTGCCGCAGCTGGGAGGTCAATCGTAAAAAGTGGAGAGTCCCCTCATAGAAATAGAAGCAGTACTGGAATACTACTAGAATTCTAATACTGACTCCATGATCCTATCTACCACAGGTTTGGTCAGAAGAGTACAGTGACTTCATACTCTATGACTGTCTCTTTAGCTTAGTTTCCATCAGGCTTTTTTTTTCTAACTATGAGGTACTGAATAAGAAAAATTTCAATGAAGCCGACTAAGGGAGTAATGCTCAGTAATATATAAACTAGACGTCCTCGGTTGGGATTGAGCCACTCTTTCGATGGGATCAGCCCAGCTGTGATACAGCAACCCATGACTTAAAACAAATGTGAGTCAGGGGTCCCCTCTCTACTTTCTGCCCAGACGTCATAGATGATTCATCAATCGCGGTATCTGATCAAAGGTCCAATCATCTTTCCAACCATCCATCATTAATTTTCTGCCTCTCAGCATGCTTCAGATAGAGCACACTGTTGACGACATTTGTTTCCAAGGACTAATGTATTGTAATCTAATCTAATTTTATCCTTTTTAACATGTTTACAGACGCATAGACACCCATGACTTGAAACAAATGTGAGTCAGGGGTCCCCTCTCTACTTTCTACCCACCTACTCCCAGCCCCCTTGCTTGGACCACACCCATCTTAGAACTGGACCTTTAGTTTTCATCTCAACTACACAACTCTAAAGTTTGTGACTTAATTTTGCACATTTGCGACCCCACTGCTTTGACAAAATCTGTCCAAGGACATTGAAAAATATGGACTCTTATGTTTGACAGAATTAAATAATGAAAACTGGGTTGACAATATTTTAAATGTCTAATGATGTTAGAAGTTCATGTTGTGTGGATGTTAACATCATGACGTTTTGCAGATGTTGGCTTATGACTAAATGTCGATATTGTATGTCAAGATAATGCTGGCATGAGATGTTTGGAAGATGCTGGATTTTGGTTACATAACAACACAACTTGAAACCAACAAAATATCATCATCATCATCATCATCTGCTGTCAGTATTCTATGTCAAATTGATGTTGGTATTAGATGTTGTGATGACATTTCATTTTGGTCAGCAGATATTACAACCTAAATTGTACCAAATATCAACACTGAATGATGTTGGTGGCCAGCTGGGTAGAACCAAATTTCGCCATAATGACACACAATGGACACACTCTGTGTATGGTGTGTGGCGACTGGCGAGTGTTACTCTGTGTACACGGTGTGTGGCGAGTGTTACTCTGTGTACATGGAAGTGCCGCCGGTTTATTAGTTGTAATAACGCATTATCCGCTGGGAGGCGACAGAAGTTACGCACTATAGCTTTAAAAAAAAAAAAAACAAAAAAAAAAACTTTTCTTAGGGACTATTTCTAGCAGCAGATTAATACACATTTGGTGTGCTCTGGTGAGTTTGTACTGCAACAAGAGTAGAAGTTGTGAGATTGACTCAAAATAAACCAAAGTGCTCATGTTCAGTGTAACAAAGGAACATGTGTGCAACAGTGTGGCTCACTGATCATTTTTGGAAACAAGTGGAGGTGTATGGGAAAGAGGAATTGACAGACATCTAACAACTCTATGAGTTTGTGATATGCTCTGGCTATGTATCTGCAACCTAGTTTTGGGGCTTTTCTAGTCACCAAAAATGAATATCTGTGGTTATTTTTTCCCATTAAATAAATGATGTGACAAATATCTTTGGGAATGTTATCAAAAAGTGATGATGTAAGCTTGACATATTCACATTGATGAATGGTCTAATTCTTATTCAGAAATTGGCTGAGACATCTAAAAACGTCTTTAATATAGACTAAGGCTACTAGTAATACCAAATTCACTGTCTTAACAACAAACAGACGAGGCAAGTTTACAGATAACTACTTTACAGTTATAATATTTTGTATATTTTCTTTTGTCAATCTGGTTCCTCATTTGAAGAAAGTCAAAGCTTACACACACACACGAACCTTGTTCTTCTGTTTTTGCTCACATGTTGGTTCTCATGATGGACATCGCCCAGTTAAGCTGAGGATGTCATTGTTAAAACACCAAACTGACTCTCCAGCTGTCTGTCCAGTTATTTCAGCACTGTCTGTGGTCATCGCTAATAGCAATGGATTTATGTAATGTGTTGTTCAGAAAAACTAGAGGCTCATATTGCTAAACAAGAGTTATATTCTGTTGCGTCTACAACTTGTTTAACTGTATCTATGCTACAAGCTGTTTACTGGCAATAGATGCAACTTTTCCACTATCTGGCACTGGTGAAGTCATCGTCTCAACTTGATTTAGATGAATATCTTTGGTGAACCTCGATGCTCATAATGTCGGCTCAAAGCACCCAGGCGTCATAGATGATTCATCAATCGCGGTATCTGATCAAAGGTCCAATCATCTTTCTAACCATCCATCATTAATTTTCTGCCTCTCAGCATGCTTCAGATAGAGCACACTGTTGACGACATTTGTTTCCAAGGACTAATGTATTGTAATCTAATCTAATTTTATCCTCTTTAACATGTTTACAGACGCATAGACAAACCTGACATTTTACAGAAAGTTAAGTGTTAAGAGGAAGTCATTTTATTAGCATCACTGACAGAATATATCACTGTTTTCAGTATTTCAAAAGGTGTAAAACAAATATGGGTGCCTATAGACAAAAAAAGCATAGGTTGGAGCATAAATGGAAAAAAAAAATTAAAACCGTGTCATCTGACCATTTTATCAGCCAAAATAGCAAGTGAAACATTTTCTACACCTGCAGATACTGTAGTGTAGCAAGATCCCAGGATATGAGTGAGACTATGACCGTAAAAAAGTTGGCACAGACGGCCACACTACTATACATACCTGATGCCAGACATCTGCTACTGAGGTGATTTCTACACCACTATATATGTAGGTGTGTGTGTGTTTAGTTAGGGGTGTATTTTTGCTCGGGGACACTGGGATATGTATCTGCCTGACTCTGCAATCTCCACTTTCTGTGACTCACCGCCCAGAAATCCACTCTGGTAGGTCTGCACACACACACACACACACACACACACACACACACACACACACACAGACATGACAAATACTGGGCTTCCACCAATATGAGCTCATTGAAAAACAGCTGCCATTTGCTCACAAAGGTCAAATGAGGGGGAAAGCCTCGTATGTCTAACTGACTGCCTGTACCCTTATCTGACTCTTCCTATATTTATGTCTATACACCCTCTCTGTGTCTCAGTCTCACTCCCCTTATCTGTCTACGTATCAGACTATAGTTAAAGAATAACTCAGGTTTGGTACCACTTTGATCCTACTTTTGTTGTTGCGGCCCTCATGTAATGGTCGTCTATGCAAAAGAATCAAATGGACGAGAAACAATTCGATAATGATAGAGGTTTGTAATAAGCCAGTTGTTTAATCAAATTATAAACAACTTTATTTGAGGATAAAAGTCTGTGCACCTGAAATGTTAGTAATAGTAACTCATGCTCAGAAAAACAATACACACAATAATAAAACAATATGCGCAGAACTTCGGCAAGTACGATACGTCAAAGATGAACCAGGAAGTGGGTCTGTAAACTGTGATGGGGTTTACAATGGACAGTTTAGGTAATGATTTATGATTCATCTTTGTTTGTTCCTCTACGTACATTTTGGTTGATCTGGTATCTGACCATTTATCATCTTTTTATAAACGTTGCTGCATCCCTAAATCTCTGAAGTTAACTTGGTGAGTACAGTGTATTGATGATAGAACTGATGATCAGTTTTAAACATCTTTTAAATTAAGTTAAATCAAATAATGCACCAAAATTCATACATATCCCATATATTGATGAGCTAGTAATTTGTGCATAACCCACATATTTTGGAGGGCTACAATCACATGATGAATGCACTGATGGGAGTAAAGAAGGACGTGGTCATGAGTGGTCCAGTTAGGAGGATGGTTTGGGTTGCTGCATGGGTCACAAAACATAGGTCTTTCCCCCAGGACTTCACCCCAGGAGACTGGTGTTCAGAACTGTTTTTAGTAAAGTTTGAGTCATTGTAAGGTACGTTGTCACCATGTTTCTTTACCTAAACCCACCACAGTAACTTTTCTTGCCTAAACCCAACCTATGTAACTTTACATTAAAGGATAACTTCAGTATTTTTCAACCTGAGCCCTATTTCCCCATGTGTATGTGTGCGTATGATTCATAGGTACAACTCATTCTAAAACTGGTTCAATATTGAAGGAGGCGGATGCAGCCGGCAGCCGAGAAAGAGCTAAAACGGTAACGGGGGCAAATGCGTCCTGTATAAGTTTGTGCATTAAAGGTGCTTTTTTTTCACCACTGACCACTTCAGATCGCCAGTGCTATCTCTGTTAATAGCATACTAAGCGTTTCCCTTACCTCTGGGCTGTGTGATGTCATCTCGTGAGAGCTTTGCTTGTTGCCGGAAGAAAACAGAGGAGCCATGCTGAGCGCCGCTCAGAGTGGCGCTGGTTGTCCTGGAGTACAGTTGAGAGTTTTACTGCATCGATTGAAAAAAATAGTTTATGTTTGTGCCTTTGTCGGACGGCGAGATGCTGAAGTTGTAGCTAGTTGTGCTACAAATGGATGCTAACACTCCTGTCCAGACACTGCGCCTTGCAGACCATCGGGTCTGCAGTGCTCACTTCTCCCAAGATGACTACTGCCAGCCGAAGAAGAGAAGACATCCATCCCGAAACACCTCTTCCTCAAGAAAACGGCTGTCCCACGAGTAGAGAGAGCTACAGACACAGTGGAGCAAAGCTCTCGCGAGATGATGTCACACAGCCCAGAGGTAAGGGTAATGCTTAGTATGCTATTTACAGAGATAGCGCTGTCAATCTGAAGCGGTCAGTGGCGATAAAAAGCACTTTTAATGCACAAACTTATACGGGACGCATTTGAACCCGTTACCATTTTAGCTTGTTTCACGGCTGCCGGTTGCATCCACCTCCCTCAATACTGAACCAATTTTAGAACAAGTTGTACCTATGGATCATACGCACACACACACACACACACGAGGAAATAGGCCCCAGGTTGAAAAATACCAAAGTTATCCTTTAACTATGTAACTTTACGTTGAGGGCACAATAATTTGTGGGGCGCTAATTCATAGGATATCATAGAAAGCATTGTGTGTGCATTTTGTGGGGATCTCATATGAGCCGTTGCATAAGGATACATTGTTTAAAGCTATTCTACTCAATATTTTCATGTTAACCATTGATGAATTACTTACGTGTGATGTAAAAAGGGGTCATCCATGATAAACCCTCAAAGACTTGTTGTACAACTCTGCAGTTTCCCTCATCTCTACAAAGCATTTTATTATCTTCCAGCACAGTATTTTGGTTTTACTGCCCACAACTTCACTGTTTTGGTTCACTCTGACTGCTCTCATATGTCATTGTTGGTCAAAGCAGGCACTTGTTCTCAGCAAAAAAGCTCTGATAAGCCTATACTGTACACTACCTGCTCAGCTCCAAAAGGCAGACTGACAAAGTTAGTTGGTGAACATACTGTTAAACACTTTGTAGCTAAAAAGCCAGAGAGTTCTTCCAGGAGTTGGTGTAGTTTAAAACAGAGCTAAAAGAGAGACTTGTGTTTGACAAGTCAATGCAAACATGATTCCACAATGACTGCCCATATTGCTGTGTGTCTGCTGGATGTGTTAATAGAATGTTTTTTATTTTTGCACTTCCAGTTCCCCTTCAAAGTCAGTGGGTTTTTTGAATTGGTTTTTGGTTAGAAGCCTGAAATAAGGCCTGTGGGTAACACATGCTTAAGATATTTTCATGTTTTGTTCTAAGGCATTAAATATGTGAGTCCCACTATTGAAATTTGAAAACAGTTACTAACGATGGCTAGATAAGACAGAAGTTGTTGAGGACGTCATCACACCAAACACAGAGACTCATCTATTCACTAGTCCACCTTTATTGCCTCATTGTGTTTAAAATGACACTCTTGCAAGCTATTTTAACTCAAACTTTCAAACTTGTATTTTCCAGTTTTAGTTAAGTTTGAAGCTTAGTGGTGGTTGTTGAAGTCACACGACTGTGCTGAGGTTGTCTAAAGCCTAATGTTAGCTTTTAACTTCTGCCGATTGCATTTACGCCTCACAAATCATTAAGTGTGGTGTTTGGTTTTTTTTTTCTTGCTGAACAAAATGTGTGAGTATCCTAAACTTTTCTTTACCACAGAGTGTTTTTCTGGCAATAATCCAAACTCCAATGGAAAAATCCTATTGGCTTTTTCTCCAGGGAACCAGGGCGATGCCAACTTCCAGGTTGGCCTACTAAAAAAGGTCATCCCTGTTCTCTGTAAGCAACTTTATGTTAAGACATCCACCATATCAACTTTATAAAGTGATAATGAGCCAGTGGTTTGTTTACAGCTTGTTGTGCTACCACTATGAGGCAATAAATTCAATTAAGGCATATTTGGAGTAATGTTCTTGGGAAAGTCAACTATTTACCCAAAAAAATTAAGCCAAAATTGAATCTTCATTAAGAATCAAAATATGGCCTTCTTTTCTTTTCTTTTTTTTTTTCAAAGCCACAACCACTTGCTTTTCCCTGTTCAAACACATTGCTTTGTATCTAGTCCATCTCTGACTAATATGCTGAATGTGCAAAACCAATATACAGAAAATAAATCACATTGTGCGGATACATATAACTCAAGGGCTATGGCTAGAAGTAAGTTAGCATGGGACATTTTGATACATAAAAAAATGATTATTGCCATTATAACTTTAGCTGTTTTCTGTTTTTTGTTTCTCGGCTGTAAGCCTGTGTGCCTTTGTGTGTTTATGCGCACATTCTTTTTCATGCATTTTATTTGGCTCAGCATCCTATCTGACTCAAAACCTGTGTTCCTCCCTTCCCTCTGGGAGGAACACATTAGACACACACACACACACACACACACACACACACACAGGAGGCTTTTCTCAGTGTGGTATGGTTAAATGATAGAGCATGAGTGCAGCGGTGGTTAGGCAGAGGAGCAGAGGGCAAAGAGGAAAGTAGAGTCAGCTGCTTCGTGATGTAGGCAGAGAGAGCTATACTGAAACCACACTGAGGAGCCCATGAGGAGAACAAGTGATGAATAGATGCAGATGGAAAAGAAGTTTCAAGGGGCACTTCAGATTTATTGAAAAAAAATCTGAGAGAAACCATGCTGCTATCATGTGAAAACCTTATGACTGCTATTTTGAGTCCTCCATATTTTTCCTCAAGCTAAAAGTTCATATTATTGATTGTATGCAGACTGTTAATTTAGTATTTTTATAATTTACTTTTAAAGCCAGTAGTGTGATTTCAAAATGACACCTGCATTGAATCTTTTATGTCTGTTCCTGAAAATCTGAACTTTCATCCAATGGGGAAGGTCAGTATTTTAAGACCGATTCTGGGAACCTGGATATGTGTTTGTGTGGTGAGGAGCGAGTCATCTAAAATCCCCCTTTACCTCAATTGTGAACAAACCATCTTTTTCTTTCTTCTTTTTATCCCATCTGTACACACTCTGTATATCCAAATCCTTCTCCTCTCCACTCTGTGTGAACTCAAATCGGTGTTGATACAAGACTTTCGTATATGAACCCCCCTCTCTAATGACCCACAGTGGGATCACAGTGTTTAAGGCAACACATTGAGGGAGTCTTTGGTTTGTTATTTCTGGCTATGATTCATTAAGCCTTTAGCATCATAAATGAACCATGACTGGCTCAAGGTCTCTAAAAGGCCTTCACATTCTCACTGACATCATGTTGGACTCAAACTGAGGGGATATTTAGTTTACACGTGTAACTTTAAGTAAGATTAACCTACACATTTGCTGTATCACTGAGATTAAAGAGGTAGATCTAGAGTCTGATTAGATGAATTCCAAATCCTTGTGTTAAAAGCTTTACTGCCACCTGAAAAAGTTGCTACAAATTTGTTTCATTACATCTCTTCATTGCATCTTCTTTAATCTGCAATATGATCAATGTTGTTTGACCCCAGCTGTGATTATCAGTGTCACAGGAGCCTTGAGGCAGGTTTCTTATTTTATCGGGTTTATTAAGTTCTTTGGCAGCATGGTGGTGGAGTGATTAGCACTGTCACCTCACAACAAGAGGGTTCCCAGTTCAAATCCATGTGCGGGTTGCATGTTCTCCCCTTATAGCATGGTTTTGTTTTTCCAGATTCTCAGGCTTCCTCCCACAGTCCAAAGACATGCAGGTTAGGTTAACTGGTGAATCTAAATTGCCAGGTGTGAATGTGAGTGTGAATGGTTTTCTGTCTCTGTGTGTCAGCCCTGTGATAGTCCAGTAACCTGTTCAGGGTGTACCCTGCCTCTCACCCAGTGCAAGTTGGGATAGACTGTAGCCCCCTGTAACCTTGCATAGCATAAGCGGTTAAGGAAAATGAATGAATGAGGATTTTGTCCATGGAAACCAGGATGCTATCTTTCCTTTTTGGCACCTCATCAGAAAATATGACACTGCTTAAAAGTGATATCAAAATCTTAAAATCATACACTTTGCACTCAGTCTTTTCTGGAAAAAAACATTCTTGAACACACACACAAGGAAAGTTGGCACGCCTTTCTTAACCGTCTCTGTATCTTTGCCTAAAAGACTGATATGGAGGGGGAGGGGAAGATGGGGGCAGGCAGTAGATGAAATTAGAGAAGAGATGGAGGAGGGAGAGGAGGTGAGAGCAGAGGAAGTGACTGAGGATAAGATAGAAGTCTGAAAAAGGAAGAGAGAGGGGGAGGAGGTGAGTGATGTGAAAGACGGGTAAAGGGGGAGAAGGAGGAGGAGGGAAAGACTGATATACAGATTGTGGATAGAGGGCTAGTCTGGCAAACTTCCTGCCCTGTGACAAGGGGAGAAAGCCAAGCTCTGTCTCATGCTCTTTTCTTTTCTCTCTCCCACTACTCCTTCAGAAAAAAGTTGATAAATTTGACTTTACTACAACTGTTCCAATTCTTTTCTCTCACTTGCTTGCCTAGTAGTCATCTCATTTCTCTTTTTTATCTGCGTCATCTGAAAATGGAGTCTCATGAGGGTTGCGTGATGATTTTCGGTCAGTGCAATTATGCTCATTAGGGGTGGTTACACATGCATATGCTGTCTGTGCGTGAGTGTGCATATGTTTGTTGCAAAAACTTGGAAACTTCAGAAGTTAAGACTTTAATTTATTTCACTCAACAACAACATATTAACATATGCAGAGACATGCTGCACTGGAAATTCCTTACAATGTGGATCCCATGACAAAAGATTAAAAAAGGGGGTTCTTGTTATATAAGATGATTCTTATGTGGTAAGCATCATGTGCATCCTGTTATCATCGTCCATTCAGAGCCCTGGCGGCCCTCCTTAGATAAAAACAACAATATGTGTACTATTTGCATGAATTTAAAAATATGTTGAAATAAAAGTAAATCCTTAAGTGTAGTGTATCCATTAATGTTGAAGTATTAGCATGTTTGATGGCAGTGGATATTGGTAGATATAGGTTTCACATGACATACTGTGTGGGTTGCGGAAATGGTTTGTCTTTGTTTGTTTACTGAGGAGAGGATGAAGCCACAGAGAGAAACAGGGGAAAGGGTGAGAGAGAGAGAGAAAGAGAGAAATAGAGACACAGGGAGAGAAATCAAGAGCAAAGGGGAGGAGACGAGCAGATTAAAAGGGAGAAAGGAGATAAAACATGACAAATTAGGGCAGCATCTGTTTCTCTTTGATGTGAGGAAACTCTCAAATCTGTTTTCTTCCTAGCAACCCCAGTAGAAGACTAATTAAGTATTTATCTTGTTGGCTAATGGCCAACTTGAGAAGTGATGGCACAGAGACACACACAGCCTTTTACTTCTGTCTTTATGAGGACCTTCACTGACAATGCATTTCTGAGCCCCTTACTGTAACCTTAACCATCACAACCAAATGCCTAACCCCAACCCTAACCTTTACCTATTTGTAACCTGAAACTTAAAACCAAGTCTTATCCCTTAAACAGGCCTTTGAAGAAGTGAGGACTGAACAAAATATCCTCACTTTTAAAAAATGTCCTCACTCTGTTGGTTAAAACTGCGTTCCGGGCCTCACTATGTAGTAAGGACAAGTAGACACAAATACACATGCGGGCATGCACACACACAGACATACACAGACACACACACACACACACACACACACACACAGACATACACACACACACACACACACACACACACACACACACACATTTTCTGTAACTCCGTTAGGACCATATCCGAGCCTGCTGTTATCATGATGTATTAACTGGGTGTGACACACAGACTTACACACAAGACAAACATACAAGAGCAAACACCCATACTCATAGAGACATCCACACAGAGCATCTTTTTTATAGTGACTGCAAGGCAGATACAGTGATTAGAGGTTTCAGCTGAAAGATGAATTAAAACATGGTGGCTTTCAGATCAACTCGGGTCATCCAGACGCGGAGGAGGGTGAAACTGATTACAGAGAAGAAGACGAAAAGACAATGGATTAAAAAAAATGGGTGTGATTGAAAGCAGCAGAAGAGAGAAAATAAGAAGTGTGAAAGAACTTCTAGAAAACAAAGGAGCAAGAGGAAGGACATTTACAGTAGAGAGCAGAGGAGAAAAACAGATGTTTAAGAGGGTAGACACAGAAAGAAAAAGACTAACTCCTCTGCCAGACAACTTGGACACATTTCCAGTACCTCAGTACCAGAAAGTCACTGCAATCCTCCTGTGTGGCTGCGTGGATGGTTGTAAATGTGTGTAGTGTTGTGGTTGGCTGTGGTGGCAGTTTCCATCCAATGTCAGCGGGGAAGCAAAACTGGACAAGTTAAAACACATTTCAGATGCATCAGATACCAGATGTGCATCTCAGCTGGATCGAGACACGATCTGGATCGAGCTAATAAAATAATACAGCCTAAGTATACATTATAGCTTCAGAACAAGTCCCATCGGAGCCAAACAGGTTTCAAAAGTTTCTTGAAGCCTACTCTGTCTCTTTAATTCTAATACTTCTATTCATATTGTATTACACATTTGCATGTCTTTTTTTTTTTTTAGACAAAATCAATTTAGATGTACAAGATGTGATAAAATGAAAATCAGAAAAAAGAAAAAGTTGCCAAAACCTGTTTGTTATTAAATTGAAACATTGCATTTGTGGACATAAAAAAAAACTCAGACATAGGATCATTTGATAAAAAGTGCATGAGTGAAATAGGAAAGAGGACATTTTTTGTGTGAAAAAATGTTCACGTGAGAAACCATGTGAGCAGGCCTGGGAATCTGTCCTGGAAAAGATGGAAGTGGGATGAATGACAAAAAGAAAATTCTTTCCTGAAAATACCAGTGAGCATTATATAATTAATAGCTGTTACAGCATGATTTCATCTAGTCTGAGTGAGTGTGTCTACAGTGTGTCTATTTGCTCCAGTCCTCTCGTCTTCAGCATGGCACTGTATAGTCACAGCCTGGCTCTCCAATGTTTCCTGCCTTTCATGTTTCCCACACCTCTCTGGAGCTGCACAAGTGCTTCCACCTTTACTCTGCCATACATCTATTGCTGTAATGTCAGTGGACCCTTCCTCAAAGATATAATATACTGTTTACAGGCCAGACATTAGGAATTATGGACATGGAGACAACATTTTTCAAACTGGGCCCATGATCCACACCCACCCCAGCACCAACACCCACCCACTTTTATCTACATTACAAATAAGCTCTTGGCCATTAGAGATGGATTCTCTAACAATTTCCAAATCCAGTATTACAGACCCATACAGGCCATGCTCTGTTTTACCTACAGAGAAAAAAATAATAATTAGTCTAACTTTGCAGTGTTGTTCAGCCCCAATAACAATACATTTATTAACATGTAATACATGTGTATAACTTGTATTATCAGTGATATAAGTCAGTAAGTAAATTGTTGTACTTGATCTCATTTAAAAGTTAACCATCGACCTTTGCATGGGCCCCCTCAGGCCTTGGGCCTGGACCATCCCTACCCTCTGATCCCCTAGGATTTCAGGCCTAAATGTTTGTGTGATTTTGTGTGCATGTGGGCATACGACTGGGCAAAACCTGCAGTTCAGGTGGTGATTTCAAGTTACTGTATATAAAGACTGGATGATGCATCTCCACTTTATCCCACTGTACAAAAATTATGCCAAAATATCCTGGATATGAATGGACCTGCATTTGTATAGCGCCTTTCTAGTCATCTAGTGACCACTCAAAGCGCGTTTTACACTACGAGTCACGTTCACCCATCCACACACACATTCATACACTGGTGGCCGAGGCTACCATACAAGGTGCCACCTGCTACTCAGTTTTTTAACACACTCACACACCGATGGAACAGCCATTGGGAGCAATTTGGGGTTCAGTATCTTGCTCAAGGATACTTCGACATGCAGCCTGGAGGAGCCCGGGATCGAACCGCCTCAGCTGCGACCGCTGCCTTCTTGCACTAGTGATGTAATTTGGAGCCAAAGTCTGTGCAGTAGTGATCTCCAAGGTGTTGAGTTCTTGCCCATGTATGCATCCAACCAACTGTGGGCAGCGCCTTTGATCAGGAACACACTGATTGATCATACCCCCTTTTATATCATCAAAAAACTTTATTAAATTAAAACCAAACTTTTCAGAAAAAACACTAGAACACATATCAGCGTGATAAGAACTACCTTAAATGACAGAAACAGTTGTATTTGATGTGTACTTGGGCCCGTGTGCCATCTGCTAACATGGAGGAGGCAGGGTTTATAACTTATACTGAAGCTAGCCATCAGGGGGCGATTAAGATGTTTTGGTTTTTGGGGAGCCGTCATGTCGTCCATTTTTATTATACAGTCAATGGTTCAAGTATAACTGTACAAAGCAACATGCGGTGTCATGAGATGAGATGTATGGCAACATGGGTGCTGTGATCTAAAGTAAAGCTTTGAGGTCGGCTTGGTGGGTTAGGACCTTGAAAAAAGTGCTACAGGATTTAAGGTGCCATTTGGGGGCAGGCCATTCCTCTCATCTAGGTTCTTGGAAACAGAACAGACAGTCTGGGTGTAAATATTGAATAAGCCAATTTGATCCTCACTTCATGTGTAGGATTTTCTACAAAGATATCTCAGCATTTAATCAGTTGTAACAGCAGACGGCGCCAATACTGTCAGAAACCTTTTTAAGTTGCTATCTGTTGATACATTTTATTGTTTTTCTTTCTTTGCTCTTTTGTAAGCATTTTGCAGTATCTCTGACTCAGAGCGGGTCACTGGGACTGTTTGTACAGCCACTCTATTTTAAGCCCATACAGTTTCAGATGAAATAATGTTTTGACAGTCCCCCAGTATTCAACGGTTACTTGTGGCATACAAGATAGAATTTTTGGACTACACCAGTGACCATTGTGAAGGCTCACAGTGTGTGTGGTTTTCTTTTTTGTTGGTGAAATAATCTGAATAAACTGCAGTTGGTGGACAAAGCGGGAAGTTTGTTTTGAATGAGTGACATTTTACAGTGGACATGTGTTGTTCTAAAAAACAATGCCATACTGTCGCAATGTCTGAGGCACGCACGTACACACACACACACACACACTCACACACACACACACACACACACACACTACCAGAGCAGCAGACTATGTCCATCTATGGTGGGGAAAGTGTTCCAGAGAATGTGAAACAAAGTGGTGAATCATCGTTATTTCCCCAGACATAATTTAACAACTCAAACGGGTTTTTTTTCTCTGTATTGTATCCAGTCTTGTGTTGCTTGTTAAACTGCTCTAACTCCAAAATACACAGATAAAAAGAAGATATATTAGTTGAGTTCATCAGTTCATCAAATTCAGTCTAGAAGCTTAAAAAGTCATTAATTATTTCAGTTTTACAGCCTGCAGTAAGGAAACATGAATGACATCATAATCTGCCGTGACAAAACAAAAAACATGCTGTGATTTGGTTCACCACTGTTTCAAAAATAAGTGACTTTAATTGGAGCCTGTGAGTGGGGTATGAGTGTGAGCCACTGGCTAATTCTTTCCTACATTTTCCTTCTTGATCTCATCTATCCAAGTGTATTGTTGTACTGCTGCTTGTTTGTTTCGTTTTCTGTATTGCATTACATTGCATTTGTCAGTTCACAGGTCACATATGTACTTTAAAAATGTGTGGGAAATTCTGCATAAGTCGAATCAGGTCAAACCAGCAAGAATGTGAAACAAGATGCACATAACGGGAAAATGAGTCCAAGACAAAATCAGTTTTTATTGCTTAAGAGGGGATTTTTGGGACCTTTACAAAACAACGTCAACACATTTTTGACTTTATATTGACTTTTGAACGTGGGTGCACTTGAATTAACTGTATGATTACAGCATACTGTAGGTGGATTTAAGAGAAAGCGTTGGCCTGTATTTTAGCCTACGCCCAGTGATACCAGTGGGAAAATTATAAAGCTGGTTAAAACTCTTTCTTGTGTTCTGTCAGGAAAACTTAACGGAGAGATACTAACTGTAGCCAGAGAAAGAGAAAGTACAGAGAGACAGATAGTTTGTATGTTACGCTTTGAGCTTGTAGCTGCTGCCTGATTCAGAGTTGTTTGCAATGTGTGAGCAGGTTAAAGGTTGTATTGCTCAAGGACATTGTTAGAATAAACTAATCTGTCTGAGACGTCTTTGCCTTTTGTGTCTGGATCTGACAGTATTGGTTTGCTCAGGGTCCATAACCATAATGAGATGTTGGTAACATCTATTGCATGATACCGTCCTTCATGTCTTCAAAACCTATTGAGAAATACAAACGAGGAAAATTAAATACTGGCTTTCTTTCTATATTTAATTTATTTGCTTATGTCACAGTATATTTAATGGTTTGTTGTATGTGCAACTGTATACCTGTGTGTATGCATTAAAGAAGTGATGAGCATTTAACTGTGTGAGCAAAAGGGATTGAATGAGTGTGTATTTGTGTCATGTGGTGACTAGCCTGTGTATGTCTGCTGTATGCGTGTGTGGAAACAATACATTCTTAAACTTTGTATATACTTTACCTGTCTAGAAAGTCTGCCCGTAACTTTGCTTATCTGTGTGTGTAGATGGTGTATGATGATGACTATTCTCAATGAAAATAGTTTCATTTCAATGGATTCCCTCAAGGATATAAGTCCACACAAATTATTCACATGGAGTTCAACTGTCATGAACTTTGCTGTTACTGACCATTGAGAAATAGCATGTTATTTTAGCAGTGCTGACCTCAGATGGGAGAGGGAGAACCAGACAATGATCCAAATAAGAGGAAGCTGTGGTAGCCCATTAACTGTGTTGCACCATTCACTTTTATTTAAAAGTTGCATGCACCTACTGCTAGCTCACCCAACACCACTGAGGTAGCTAACATTATAGCTCAGCTGAGGAGGATGCCAGTAACATCTCGGCACTCACAAGCACAAGCCTCTTGTCCATGAGTAGATGCACTCGTCCTTCTGTGTGGTGATAAGGTGGTTGGGTGTGGTTCAGTGGACAGAAAATAGATCCTACATGAAACTGCTCACAACAAGCTCTGTGGATTATCTTGAGTAATTGGGTCATGATTTCTGGAAAGGGACACTGTTGTTGATTTTTTCCAATGTATTCTGTGGGCCCTTTGAGCACCACAAGCCGAGTGCCATCTAGTTCCATTATATTCGAGAGAAGGCAGACATCTCTATAGCAGATATCTCCAATACTCAGCAACTCACACCAAAACAAAAATAGCATTACAGGTAAGAGAAAAACTATGTATTTGATTTTGGGGTGGCTGGTCCCTTTTACCCTCATTTTTCTTTTGAACAAACGTGTGAACTTATTCCTGTTGGTGGCAGACAGAATTTTTTGAGAGTTAAGACTGACTAGCGCTAGCATGTTTACAGTGTGTTAGATGTTAGCATGCCAGCTACAGTAGTTCACAAATGAGCCAAGATTCAGAGATTCATTTCACTGTGCCTCTTTCTGGTAAGGCGGGCCTTTATCCTGTTCAGGGTCACGGTGAGCTGGAGGCTAACATGTTGTTCACATTACATGGGAACAAAATGCTAAACAGACACAATAAAAGTAATAAATTAATATGATCATTTTAAAAGGAGTGGGTGTTAAAATCTTTCTGAAAAATATGACACACAGTCAGTTTTGGGAATAGTTTCCCCTTATTTTAATTGGCTTATACCGAAGTTGAGAAGCAGCTGAAAGGCACTATTTGTACTTTAACCTCCCAACTGACTCATCTATGATGTGTCATTTGTCCCTTTTCATTTTCCTGTCTCTACACCACATATTATCAGAAGGATTAATAAGGAGTTTCAGGGGAGAGGGCTCTCTCTCGCTACAAGTCAAACAGTCACTCCTCTGTTCTGATAGCAGAGCAGATATTTGGGGGCAGTTCACTGCGCAATATCAAAAGAACTGGACTGATTCATCTGTCGTGGTTCAGTGGACAGGTAGCAAAGGAACAGAGGCTCCTCTAATGATGTAGCCCCTCTGAAGACATGAAAGAAACCAAAAACTTCTTGATCTCTATTTACTGCACACATGCACACTAATGTATACTTCTTTACTTCCACAGTGTAGATTTAAATCCCCCTTCTTCAACAAGGATCTAAGCACACAGGCAGGGGTGTAGCACCAAATCCTGGGCCCTATGTCTCATTTCATATATTTCTTAAGATTTCCCTTGTAGTCTTGATTCTTTCTCACCAAACAAAGATTACATGACTGTTTATGACATATCCAGATGTCTACCAAATAACTGAAAAGAGCCACCAGCGTGTTTTTTAAGTTAGAAGAGTATACCAGTTCATATAACCAACATACTGAGAGGCACACGCACATGGATTAATACATGTTGCATCAGCATAAACACACACTACCTCTCTCTCTCTTCTCCTCCCCATCCCTCACTCACTCTGGTGCCCCTGTCATAACAGCCCAGTTGATGTCTTTCCAATGCTACTGGAGTGTCTAGTTCAGGGCTACAGAGCCATCTGGAAGAGTATGCATTTCCCAGTCTGTTTCCATTCATTGGTTTCCACTCAGACCAAACTGACTCATGCAGGTTATGATGTAACACTCAAATTCAGAGAGAGGTAGAAGGAAAATAAAGCTGCAGTTTCATTTTATGCTCCTTTTATACACAAACCTCACGTATGACATAGGGTATTGAACCAATACCATAATACTAGACTACGGGACTCTGGTAAGTAAACTCAAGCCTGCAACTTCAACATGATTAAAGGATCAGTTCACTCCTATATATATATAATTTAAATACATCAGTGTCTGATATTTTTGCCTCCACGCGAGTAGAATGGTTCAGTACAAAGACTGCAACTATACTTGCAATGCGCTGGTCTACAATGTTCTGAAAACCTGCCAGTTTAAACCAGTGCCACTAGATGAGACGTTGTCTCATCTCTGTTGCATCCATTCTGTAGCCTACTTCCATCATAACTTATGGCTTTTAAAGCTTTTGTCTGTAGCTGTATATAATTTGTTGCGTCTTAAAACATGAATGAGGATAGTGATAGTGGGATACCTGCATAAAAAACTATATGAGCTTCAGATGAACTGTATTTATAACAAATACACCAAAAAAAAACTTAAATAACTGGTGCTGATTGATCAGTAAATGCTTGTTTAAATAATTCTCTTAGCTGAGTAAGTTTCAAAGCTTGTGTCATACAGACATGGCTAAGGTTTGAGATTTAGACTGGCTGACAGTTTGTAACTGACTTGACCACAAGCTGTCTTCACTACAAGCCGACTGAAACAGGTGGCGTGCCTTACATCCTAAAGGCCCAGACACACTGAACCAACATCGAAGAACTAGTGGCGATGAAGGTTGCGTTGCTTCTTGTTGCCTGCATGTCAGTCAAAAAGTTGGTTAGCCAGTTAGCACATTAACGACACAACCCCTCAATGATGACAGAAGAAAGGATATTTACCGTGTGCCAGTGAACAAGTAACACAAACCATCATGAAATGTTCTGCTAAAGAGCTCAATGGCTTAAACAATAGTCATACCTAATATAACACGTTAGTCTCAATCTCACACCCTCTTGATTTTGGGTGTTTGTGTGCTTTCCTCACTTCTGTTTCTTTTCTCGTGCACTGAGCTTAACTTCCTATCAGACTGATTTCTCTCCCCAACAGTCTCTGACACCTATTAAACATACTGAAGAAAAGCAGACAAGGGTCTACTACTGCCAACAGTTAAGGACACAGTGCAAAAACAAGGGCAACAGACGCTCACCAACTGCCCAACATTCCCAACGGCCAACCATCAGCCTGCTGCTTCAGGGCCTTAAAACCAGCCACTGGGTACCTCAAAAGCTGAGTCGCTGGCAATACCATCAGCCGGCTTGTGTCAAGTTGAGATTGGCCAGTTTACACTGCTGCAACTCATTCTCCCTGCAATGTGCTAAAATAGTTTCATAAAATAGTTTCATATTATTGCAAGTCTTTGGTCTGTGTCAGAACATGTGGCACGCACCACACGTAGAAGTTACGTCATGTCACCTTCGCAATTAAGATAAGTACAGGTACAAAGGGGAAAATATTATAACATTGAGCTGTCACACTAGCACTAACAGTGCAGTTTCAGGCCTGTGGTAAATCCAAGTAACAAGCAGAGTCACCACAGGCCAGGTGGGATTTCAATGCCATGGCTCGTATAAAGCTGCTTCATCTCTCTCCAACTGCTTTCATATTACAACAGAGTTCAGTAACTGTAAACTGTTTTAGCTTTGTCTTCCTGTCTGGCTGAGGGGAAAAAATTGTGATGAGAAACAGGAAGATATTCCTCAACCTCTGATCCCACATTGCAGTGTTCTGCACATAATAGTCATGATACTTAACTCTGCCCCAAGAGCATAAAAACACACATGCAAATAGGATCTCTAAATGATCTATCCAGGACACAC
The DNA here is from genome assembly GCF_041903045.1 of Epinephelus lanceolatus. Taxonomy (NCBI): domain Eukaryota; kingdom Metazoa; phylum Chordata; class Actinopteri; order Perciformes; family Serranidae; genus Epinephelus; species Epinephelus lanceolatus. The sequence goes on from NC_135747.1 coordinate 13,895,023, forward strand.
ACACACATGCACACATGCAACTCTTCCCAAACATCTCCATCTGTAGTTATATACCTCTAATTAGAACATGACTGTGTATGACTCAGACGTTTGAGGGAAGTCATCATTTCCCAGTTCTCCCGACTTTCCATGCCCTCTGTGCCTAGTAACTGTTTTGCTAGGGTATAATAATGACTCAACCAAACACATTTGTGCATGATGCCGTTGGAGGTTGCCTCCTTTAATTCTTTTTCTTTTCTCTCATTCTTTCTCTTCCCCCTCATTCTTCCATTCAGTATGGTTCACCCCCTCCCCTTTCCTCTTGCAGCTTTCTATTCTGCGATCAAGTTATGACTCTGGAATTCCTCACCAGTGTTATGGGGTTACCATGGAAACCCGAAACAGAATCTTCCTTGGTGACTAAAATGAGATTTATAGCTTCATATAGAGTTCAGAAAACAGTCAATACTGGCATCTGTGTGTCACTTACATACAATATATATCTTATTTTGATTGCCCACAAGAATAAAAATTTAACAAATATTGAAATAAACTAACAGATTTTAAAGGATGAAAATGTTATTATTCTTTTACTTTTATCTTATGCCATTTTTCCCTTGCATAAGCCTCATTTAGAAACCTGCACATACGCAAATGAGGATGTTAAATATTTCCAGGTCAGACAGGGGGCAGCAGGGTCAGACGGGTCACAGTCTGGGCTCATACATCTTTCTTAAGTAGTCCAAAGAGCACTTTGTCCATTTAACCACTAATACACACTAACATTTTTCAATCTGCCAAGATGTTTACAAGCCAAACCTCTTCTTCCCTCAATAACCAAAGGCAGGAAAAACATATCATTCCCATCTAGGAGATTTTTTTGCATTTTGTGGAAAAGGACACCTAATCTGGGAACCAACACAAAAAAATAAACCAGAGGTTGATTTGTGCTTCCCAGACCAGCACCCAAAATTCAAACATGGGCCCAGACTTACGAAAACAACTACTTCTGCCATATATAGTGATGACGCTTCAGAGGGGCCTTTTAACTCATTTTCAGCCTGTGCACATAAATTAGGAAAGTGTTTTTCCAGAGTCTGGGTCTCAACTAAAAACGGGGCATCAGTAAGATTAAAATTGGACCCCCAAGTTATTTTTTGAAATAATAGGGATAATGTCATATATCTTATCCACAATAAGGCAATGATAAAATGGGTGTTTGCGATTTCTACAAACTTATGATGATGATGCTGTTATGAGAATGTTTTCCAAGGGAAAATGTCTCCAAAATGCTGTCATACTGACTGTCAAAACAGCTGATTTAAGTGGAATAAAAGTTGCAACGCCTTAAAATGGGCATTTCCATTCCTCCTGTACAATCATTGATCATGATTCATCAGTCAGTGCGGGGTAAAATGGAAAACTACTCAGACTTATCCAAATTAAATGCCTGCATGCTGTTAAGCAAAAAGCATTCATCATCTTACCTATGAGATGCACTTTAATTACCAATATAACAATGTATTATTGCTGACAGCACATGACGTGAGAGCAGCACATGCTGTTAATGGGAAATAAACAACAGAACAGCACTCATCAAATACTGTAAAACCTATGCTGCCTTTCACAATGATCTCACAAACAAAGATTTTTATCACCATGGCTGCACACAAACTTGCTGAGTTGTTATCATTTATCAGATTGGCTTCATGCAGGGATTGAAAGGATAGGTTCGCATTTTTTTCAACTTGGCTTAAAGCAATACTTACCTGCCAGTACGTTCACTTAAAAATTATTTGTTTGCTGTAATTGTTTCTCCTGTTTACATCGGCACCATGGCAAGACATGCTGAAAGCAATTTCACTGTAAGAAATAGGGGGGCAATATCCACAGTCATATATATCAGTGCAAAAACTAATTCCAAAGCTTAGCCAAAGGTAATATGAGGTTTCAGCAGTCTGATATAGTAAGTCTTCACATTAAAATCAGTGCTGCATTAAAACAACATTCAGGGCTACAGCAGCATGCTGTTTCAGGTACCAGAGAGAGACAATTAAATATGATACAGGAAGCTCAATTTTGCAGCAGATTTACGAACTCAAGGATGGTAATTCTGGATTAGGATAGTTAATTGCTGAATCTAAAACCCAGGTTGCCAGATACTGAAACTTGGGACTGGTCGGTTTGACTACTAACCAAAAACATTGGTATTTAATGACCTGGGAATAAGACTCATCAACCAACTATCTTTCTCTAGAACTGAAGTTATCATGGCATAATTTTACTTTAGGGTGTGACGACCACATGGCAAACCATAGTAATACAGTGTTCATATTACTGAGCAATCCACTAAGTTTGTGCGCTTGCATCTATTGGATTGCCAAAACCAGTGTCTTGCCAATTGTCAGTTTCATACTATATATAGACTATTAGTACAAAGCACTATGTTCTCATTTTGATACTGCATCACTTAAAGTCTAATTTAGAATTGATGGTTGTTAGTTACAATTTTTTTTATTAACAAGAAGTAATAAAAAGCCAATGAATGCAAAACCAACTCAAAAACAATATATGCAGTCTGGTTAGCAAATATCTTTGAGGTTCACTTTAATTCAATTAAAATTTGTTTTATGCATATAGAAGTTTTTCATAGTAACACCTTGGCCGGGCCAGTCACAATTTTAAATATGGGACATGGATGATATGATGACCAACAACTTTCAGAGTCTTTACCCTTTATGCTAAATATGTGATGGTGTCATTTTTGGCTCACACATGCTTTCACTGGGAACACTACAGGAAACGTAAACTTGTGTTGAAGACATTGTGTTGAAGTACTTTTTTCAAATTCTGATGGCAAAAACAGCAACGCTCATTCACAGACATACTGATGATGCTACACCATCACATCTCATCTCTGCACGCTGTAGTCTGTTTATATTTTTCTGTAACTCAGGCGCCACATGTTTTGTTGCTCGGATTGGTTGTAGGTCTATTTAATTGTGTACAGAGGTATTTGTTCTACAGGGGTTGATAACGCTACTCGGAAACTAAAAATGAACTGGGAGGATCCGGGCTAACATTTGTGGTTTGTGGTGATGTCAGGCTACCCTCGCCTACTATTGCACATCTGTTTGAAAACAGCTGCTCTAAGAAGCAGTGCTGTAAATCCATTTGATCATCATTAGATGCTATAGGTGTGTTTAATGGCCCTTACAGAGGGCTGCTGGGAAAAAATGTGGAGAATATACTTTTATGGTGCTGTTAGGATACAGCACAATTTGCATCTGTCTGTGAGATCTATCGGCTGTAACACACACACACACACACACACACACACACACCACCACACCCCTGTGTAACTTTCAACTTCCTCCCATCCAGCTTAGGTTCCCTGCAGGGGGTCGACAGCCCAGTGCATTATGGTCTGTCACCAGGAGATAAACCAAATGCTGCAGCAATGACATCATCTGTCTGTTTGTTTATGGGGGGTGCGGGGGGAGATGGAGAGATGGGACAAGAAGGAAGTGGGAGGGATTGGGGACATTTGACGAAAGTGGGGTGTTGAGAAAGACTGAGAAAGAGAGAGAAACAGTCTGAAGCTCAAGTAGAAAGAATGAAACAGGATGCATTCATAAACCCTGAATAAGCAAATGTAACCCACTCTGCCTCCTCAGTTTGTTTAGGCCGCTGTATGTTCACTGAATAATCAAACATTCACAGTTTGCACTTACTGGCTGTTTGCTTTCAGAGCACAGCTGCTTAGTCTATGGACAAGCTTTTCAATTAAGTGAAGCTTTCATCTGTGTATTATTCTTTGAAGTTAACAGATATGTCATAAAGCTTGGGTTAGTTTGTTTCTCATATCTCCAAAAAGCTCTCTCATTCAAGATCTCAGAAAACACAAATGTATTTGAAGTTTCTGGTCTTTTCTGGGCTTTTATCCATCACTGATTTGGTATGAGGGAAAGCGCATTACATATTTTCTACATGTGGGACACAGCTACTGAAAGCTGTGAAACTGAATGTATGAGGTTCCTCCAGAAAAGGAATGTTTCAGTCAGACATATCTTAAAAATGATAGGTACAGTATGTAAAACATACCAACTGTGCTACACGCACTTAAATATAAGACTCCGCCTGAAAGGTACAGACTTACAGTACAGGCCAAAAGTTTGGACACACCTTCTCATTCAATGCGTTTTCTTTATTTTCATGACTATTTACATTGTAGATTCTCACTGAAGGCATCAAAACTATGAATGAACACATGTGGAGTTATGTACTTAACAAAAAAGGTGAAATAACTGAAAACATGTTTTATATTCTAGTTTCTTCAAAATAGCCACCCTTTGCTCTGATTACTGCTTTGCACACTCTTGGCATTCTCTCCATGAGCTTCAAGAGGTAGTCACCTGAAATGGTTTCCACTTCACAGGTGTGCCTTATCAGGGTTAATTAGTGGAATTTCTTGCTTTATCAATGGGGTTGGGACCATCAGTTGTGTTGTGCAGAAGTCAGGTTAATACACAGCCGACGGCCCTATTGGACAACTGTTAAAATTCATATTATGGCAAGAACCAATCAGCTAACTAAAGAAAAACGAGTGGCCCTCATTACTTTAAGAAATGAAGGTCAGTCAGTCTGGAAAATTGCAAAAACTTTAAATGTGTCCCCAAGTGGAGTCGCAAAAACCATCAAGCACTACAACGAAACTGGCACACATGAGGACCGACCCAGGAAAGGAAGACCAAGAGTCACCTCTGCTTCTGAGGATAAGTTCATCCGAGTCACCAGCCTCAGAAATCGCAAGTTAACAGCAGCTCAGATCAGAGACCAGATGAATGCCACACAGAGTTCTAGCAGCAGACCCATCTCTAGAACAACTGTTAAGAGGAGACTGCGCGAATCAGGCCTTCATGGTCAAATAGCTGCTAGGAAACCACTGCTAAGGAGAGGCAACAAGCAGAAGAGATTTGTTTGGGCCAAGAAACACAAGGAATGGACATTAGACCAGTGGAAATCTGTGCTTTGGTCTGATGAGTCCAAATTTGAGATCTTTGGTTCCAACCGCCGTGTCTTTGTGAGACGCAGAAAAGATGAACGGAAGGATTCCACATGCCTGGTTCCCACTGTGAAGCATGGAGGAGGAGGTGTGATGGTGTGGGGGTGTTTTGCTGGTGACACTGTTGGGGATTTATTCAAAATTGAAGGCACACTGAACCAGCATGGCTACCACAGCATCCTGCAGCGACATGCCATCCCATCCGGTTTGCGTTTAGTTGGACCATCATTTATTTTTCAACAGGACAATGACCCCAAACACACCTCCAGGCTGTGTAAGGGCTATTTGACCAAGAAGGAGAGTGATGGAGTGCTGCGGCAGATGACCTGGCCTCCACAGTCACCGGACCTGAACCCAATCGAGATGGTTTGGGGTGAGCTGGACCGCAGAGTGAAGGCAAAGGGGCCAACAAGTGCTAAACACCTCTGGGAACTCCTTCAAGACTGTTGGAAAACCATTTCAGGTGACTACCTCTTGAAGCTCATGGAGAGAATGCCAAGAGTGTGCAAAGCAGTAATCAGAGCAAAGGGTGGCTATTTTGAAGAAACTAGAATATAAAACATGTTTTCAGTTATTTCACCTTTTTTTGTTAAGTACATAACTCCACATGTGTTCATTCATAGTTTTGATGCCTTCAGTGAGAATCTACAATGTAAATAGTCATGAAAATAAAGAAAACGCATTGAATGAGAAGGTGTGTCCAAACTTTTGGCCTGTACTGTATATCGCATCTAATTTCATGCTCAGAAATGGTGACATGGTCAAGGAATCTTAGAAGCAATGAATGAAAGAAATTACGATTGTTCAAACTTCTCTTTAGATCAAAGAACTTCAGTGCGTACATTCAAGGCAATTAAGTCTCTGATGCAGTAATGAAGGCACATATTGTCGTAAGGAATGTATCCTCATACAGCAGCTTCTACGATATCTTATAAAAATGCACATGCACATATATAGTGTTTTCACATTACGCGCTTAATGTAAAGTGACGTAATGTAGAGTTACATAGGAGAGGAATAAGAAAAGAAACATGGTTGGGTGGGCGTTACCATGTTACATACTTAACATTGCATAACTTAATTTAAAGTTATATAAGTTAGGTTTATGCAATTTAAACTACATGGGTTATGTTTAGGAAAGTAAAGTTACATAGGTTAGGTTCAGAAAAAGAAATATGGTGACAATGTAGCTTAAAATAACAACAATTGATTTTTCATGGGACACAAACACCGGTCTCCTGGGGGGAAGTCCTGTGTTGTTTGACCCATCCACCACCCAAACCTGCCTTGTTATGCCTTGTTTGACTTTTGCTCTTTATAATACTACTTACTATAAATAAACAATGCTGAAATATTACTGGCTCAAACAAACAAAAGTCAAATTAAGTTGAGGCCAACATAACCTCATATTTCTCATGTATCCTCATACAGCAGCTTCTACGATATCTTACAAAAATGCACATGCACATATATAGTGTTTTCACATTACGCGCTTAACGTAAAGTGACGTAATGTAGAGTTACATAGGAGAGGAATAAGAAACATGGTTGGGTGGGCGTTGTCATGTTACATACTTAACATTGCATAACTTAATTTAAAGTTATATAAGTTAGGTTGGCAGGGGAGAGGACTGTCTGGGCTTCTTTGCTGAGGCTGCTGCCCCCGCGACCCGGACCCGGATAAGCGGAGGACGACGACGACGACGACGAAGTTAGGTTTATGCAAATTAAACTACATGGGTTACGTTTAGGAAAGTAAAGTTACATAGGTTAGGTTCAGAAAAAGAAATATGGTGACAACGTAGCTTAAAATAACAACAACTGATTTTTGATGGGACACAAACACTGGTCTCTTGGGGGGAAGTCCTGTGTTGTTTTGCCCATCCACCACCCAAACCTGCCTTGTTATGCCTTGTTTGACTTTTGCTCTTTATAATACTATTTACTTTAAATAAACAATGCTGAAATATTGCTAGCTCAAAATAAACATAAGTTAACATAAGTTGAGGCCAACATAGCCTCATATTTCTCATGTCTATTACCATTCAGTCTAAGGTTAACTGACACATGAACAGGCCTTTAGAAAGATCAGCAGATTTCAAAAGGGACAACAACTTTGGTGTATTCGTTAAGTAGGAAAAATATTAGCTTAAGAACTATATCATAAATACGGTGGCTAGCTGTCATCATAACCCCGACGTTTTAAAATGTAAATCTTGATAGTTAACTGCAGATCATAGCTTGGTAGCTAAAGCAAATGGTCTTGGAAATAAAGTGAAGTCAGAAAAATGAGATTGTGGGTGGAATTCAGGTTACGAATTGGACTAAACTGAACAATAACGCGTCACCGACAGCATCTGGCTTGTAATGTTAAGCATGGATCAATTAAACTTTTCTGGCTGCCACAGCAGAGAGCTATGTGGTTACCTTGATAGATAACATCCACATATTGAGTGTCACACTTTCCATGTGGTGACAAAAACAATAAGAAGAATCCTTACTCCAAGGAAAATAACAGTGGACAATAGTGGTCCATGAGGTGCACATGACACACTCTGAAGTTTCCTGTGTATCCGTAATAATTCAATGGTTAAAGATCTGAATCACTCATATCTGTGGTGTTCTCTAGCTCTTGGTTGTGGAGGTGGTTAAGGGCCATGTTGCTCTCACGCTCTCTTGGGCTCTCTTGTGATTTTTCCTGCACGTCTCAGAAGCAAATGGCTATGAGTAAGGTCACACAGAGGGGGGCAGAAAGCAGAATCTCCGGGAGACGCCACCCACACCAAAACATTTTCCACCAGCTTTTTTGATAGTTAAAAGTATCAAACATTTATGAAGTTTGTATCATATATGCTGCTAAAACAAACTGATACACTACATACCAGCTGAAGTAAAATGTTCAATATTCAAATGCAGAAATCAACACATGCATTTACTGTGTGTGTGTTGTAATAAAGTGTTCGCACAGAGGACATTTAACCACTTCTGAGAAACTTAATCTTGAAATGTTTAAAGACTGCCTCTGTAAAACTAACATCTGTGAGATACTGTGAGACAAATGTAGACAGTAGCTGTTCCACTGGCTACTGAATGGATGAAGGATAACAGGAAAATAATTCACCCTGCTCAGTTGTACAGTGATTTATGCCACATTTCAAACCAGGTCTGACCAGTTATAAATACTGAGATGTTTCTGAAGATATCCAGAACTAATCCAGCTGAGGAAAGTGTGGAGTCTGAACTCGTAATCACTCCATCTTTCCTCAGACTGTGACCTCATCTCCCCAGAGGAAGGGGGAGACTGGAGGAAGAGGGGGAGGAAGAGAAGAGGAGAGGAAAGCAGGGGGTAGGGAAACCGAAGAGAAGTTGACAGACATTAGTAATATATTTGTTTCCTTTTGTATGATTCAAGGTTTTTTTAATAAGATGGATGTAAGAAATCCTTATTGTTCATTAACGGCACATAGTACTGTGTGACATAGGACTGATCTAAGGATAATTACTGCAAGTGCAGCAAAAGTAGACCCAGAGACAAAAGGGTGAATGAATAAAGGTAAGTGCACAAGTAAACATATTAACATTTTGAATAAATCATGTTGGCTTCCCCTTCCTTACAAAGGTATAAAAGTCCCAGGACTCAAAGTGTAACTTGTATCTCCACTTCGTCCTCTTCTCCTTCTTCCAAATGGTCTGCGGAGGATTCATTAGAACATAATTGTGGATTTCCACCCTTTGCCTTACAGACACAAAAAAATGATTGTGCACTCAAGGGGTCCTCCTTAACTCCTGAAAAGTGATCTAATGTTTTACTGCCAGGAAGTCGCCTTTGAACTGCAGAGAATGTAGTAAATCCCGTGGGTATACCAGAGAAGCTCTGTGATAGCACACGTTTAGGCTTGAGGATTTTTCTAGTTTAAAGACAACTGAAAAACAATGTAAAAAAAGGTACAACACGACTGCTGCGGCATGCCTGTGGCGAAGCGTGTCTATCATAAACAACTGAAGGTGCTACATTGACCATGGAAGTCACGCTTGCCCACACTGGCACCGCCAGCTCAATGCTAGTTTTACATGGCTTCTCTTATTCACATGTATTGGACATGTCTGAGCCTTGAAAAAATACTGGACGGACCTTTTTTCAAACCTTATCCACAGTCCCTAACTTTGACCTGCAACCCAACCCTCTGGTCACCCTCTTTGGCACCACCGAAGAGGATGATGTGTACTTGACTCCGATTCAACGCCATCCCCTGTCTTTTGCCTCTCAGCTGCCCAGACGAGCAGTTCTAACCAGATGGAGGGATGCATCCCTGCCAACCCATGCCCAGTGGCTGAGGTACATTATGTCCTGCCTTAATCTTGAAAAGATACACTGCTCAACTTGTAACTCAGATATAAAATTAGTGCCCCTTTCTGAAATTCTTAAAGAGATTTCAGTTAAATTGAAGATTTTGTGTTTTGTTTCTTGTTCCTGTTGCTTTGTGTATACTCTGATAAAGTACCCCACTATTCTGAAACTGCCTTTTACAACCTCTCTTTTAATATTGAGCCTGACTTTCCGCTCATCTGTCTTTTTTTGTTCTATTCAGAAGATAGAGAATTGTCCTCTTGACAGATTGGGGAGGACTGTGATTCAGATTTCATGCATTGTTCCTTATTCTTTACGTTTGATACCTATTGTGAATATGCATCATGTAAACCTGTTAAAACTGAATAAAAATATTCTTGATTAAAAACATCCATTGAAGGCTCTTTCATTGGTTAGGTTAATGGAATCAATTGACCTTTGACCTGTCTTATCTGACATGATTATATCTAAGTTAGATTAGGACTGCTTGATGACATACAAAAAAAATAAAGAGGCAGCCCCTGAAATGTGATACAGCTACAGATCAACTGTGCTAAAGTGCATGGTACTACACTCTGGGCCTCTTGGGAAACTTTCTGTCAGAAACCTAATAACTTTCCATTTTTCCACTACAGCAAACACCATGCTTTTTAATGTGCTTAAAGTGAGAGGAGTGGACACAGATCAAGTTACATGGTAAAGTTCATTAAACATGAAGAAACATCAGAACATAAAGATGCAGTAAGAGGGTCAGATAGAGGAATGTATTACATTTAAAAAAAAAGAAAAGGAAAACACTGTATGAAAGGAAGGCTGGAAAATAATAGTGTAAGACAAGAACTGTTCTGGGATGTTGCAATACTGTGCAAGGAATGACCAATTATTCAGAGCAAGGACACTTCTTGATATTACACCGCAGTAAAAAGAGGAATAAAGAAGAGAGAATGACGGGGTAAGACCAGACAGCACCCAAAGGGTAACATTTTGAGAAGATTTGAAGAAGAGACGAGCTTAGACAGAAAAAGTTGGATGAAACTGTGCAGCAGCTGTACAGAGACCTTGCAGCTGTGACCTCGTTTCTTACCCTTGTCCTGTTTCTCAGTATGATCATTCTGAGTGTGTTGTGTAATGCAATCACAAAGTTACAGTATGATTTCCACATATCAGCATAAAACTTCGCTAGCTCTGCCCAAATTTCTCAACTCTCCATTCAATCACATCACGTCGTTACTATTTCACTCACTACTCCCACTGACTATTAGGATTATTCATAACTTCTCAGAACTCCATGTCAGACTGAAAACTTTATACACATTTTCCACACTTTTCTTTCACTTTTCTTGTTTAATGTTTTACTTTAACTTTCAGCTTTACAACTGTCTTTCTCTCCTTTATTAATTTCTTTCATGCACCCACTCTGTCCTCTCACATTCCTTTTCTTTTATCCTTCCAATTCAGGATCTTTACAAACATCCAAAACAAGACTGTATCTTGTATAATCTATGTGTCTGCAAACTCTCTGCAAAATTCTAGTTGAGACATTTACTGGGAATAAAAGACAGAGAAATTCTCACATTATTTTATAAATAATACACACATATACACTGTATATGCTGCACAACAGGAAGGGTTTACATTCTCTGCACAAGGGCATTCACAGTGTAAAAGTTTAAAGGAACAATTCACACCAAAATCAATAATACATATTTTTCCTCTTACCTGTAGTGCTATTTATCAATCTAGCAAAGGTCAGCAACATTTACTATCAAAAGAGCCATTTTTGGCATTAAAAAAAATAAAAAAAGTCCACATTTTTGTGTTTTATAATAAAGGTAACACAGCCTATGAGGTCTAAATTAGTTCTAAATTAGCATTCTTTAATATGAGCAAAAGAAAAGAAATCTGCTCACTCATGATTACGTTTCTGTTTCCTCTGAGATTTTTTCTTTTTTGGATTTGGAATCAATAGCTAGCCTTGCAAAGGAGGCTCCACCACTAACTAGCCATCGCTATTTAGGTTCACCGAAATGTAAGAGAAGGCACCGGGTCATAGACATATGACGTGCACTTTAGGTGACGGAATGTTAAAACTTTTTTTTTGTTTTTGAGTATATAGCTTACACATTTTTACAACTGGAAAATGAAAAAATCACTTTAGGCCTACAGTCATGAAAAATTAAATGAAATAACTGTTATTCTTTTCAAGATTATTATTTGTAAAAGCCACTACAGCATGCGGCTCCAGAGTTGCAGGTTGCCTTTTTCTTTAGGTGCAAGTTGCTGTCTGTTGGAGATATCAGCAGATGCCTGCCTTCTCTTGCACATAATGGAAGTAGATGGCACTTGACCTGTGGTTTTCAAAGCGCCAAAACAAACAAACAAACAAACAAACAAACACACAAAAAAAAAACCCCACGCATTTGAAAAACTTAACAGCAGTGTCTCTTTCCAGAAATCATGACCTGATTACCACCGAGTGCCATTTAGTTACATTACATTCAATTGAAAGCAGACATCTCTGTGGTCAATATCTCCAAACACTCTGCAACTTAAAACAATCTAGACTGTCTTTTTTGTAGTGAACTGTCCCTTTAATGCTGATGAGCTCAGCACAGTATCATGGAGAAAAAAACTCTGTTTTTGTGTCTGTTACTGTCCCTGTGAACAATGAAACCAAGATGCATACTGGAAATTGGACTGGATTGTCACTGTTTTCATTGTGACCATCCTGTGTGATCTGCTTTTGATGGAAAATTACCACTTATTAAAGCCAGTCTTTACAACCATAAGAATGTTTGTATATTTATATGTGAAGCCGCAGCGGGCAGTTCACTTGCACAGTAACCAAATAATAGCTTTAAACTGGGATTTCCGGCTTCATCAACATTCATCACAGCATTGCAGTAGCTGAAGTGGTTTAGAGATGGTAACCACAGGGGAATGATTTCATTTTGGGGTAGTTGTGTCAGGGGGTAAAAGAGACAAAGAACTGTTGTAAATAAATGATTCACTTTATTTGTTCCATTTTTTTTTTTATTGAAAAAGCTGCATCACCATGTTCTTGTACAAACTTCGAATGTCAAAGAGCACTGAAAGAAGCCACCACCCAGTGGAAGTATTAAATCTGGTGGTTATGGTTTCAGTGGATAAATGGATTTTAATGTAACATAACTATCTCACTACATAAGATTGATATGACTAGGATTACCTCATCATTAAAGCATGATGTAATGACACATATTGTTTTGTTCTCCTCTGCTATGAGGTTTGAAGTTGATTGTCCCTCTGCGGGACAAATTTTGCAATTTTCTGTTGTCACGGGCTCTAAGTTCAAGTTCAACACAGAAACATAATATTGTCAACGCCTCCACGGATAATGAGAAACCCACTCAAGGTGTGAAATTGCTGTCAGTGCTATATCAGATGACCTTTCCACCTCCTCACCTTTACGTGACATCGCCATCCAACAAACATGTCCTTATATAGATGAGTGTATTCTGAGGGCTTAGGGGGGAGGAGATGAAGAGAAAGAGAGAACCCAGTGTGAGGATAGCTGTCACAGGCAGATTAGTTGTATATGCAGACAGATAGACAAGCAGATCACATTTACACCATAGGCCTGTAATTGAAAACATATGTGGAGCTTCTCTGCTCAGAAGTGGTGTTTCCTCACAAAAGACAAACAGTGCTTCAGTCAGTGTGACCTGCATGTACATCCTACTAAAGAAAATGACTCAGACCTGAGTCTTATCAGTCTACTCTGATTCAGGAAAAGAAAAGAAACAAAAAACAACCTGTGTCACAGTATGTCTGCAAGCCAGCTGACGGATTTCCCATGCATGGGACAAAATGCAACAGATGGGTCCTATGACGCATCAAAATATATTCCCCTATAACTGCTCATTGTGCAAAGCAACTGCCCAATAAAAGTTAGTGTTAACACAAATGTCACGGCCGAGCCAAATGATGCCAACATGAGATCTCTAACATCTTAAAAATGTGTCAACACCTCGTAGATTTCCTGACACACATAAAATAATCCACATGGCCACGGTTTGAGAGCCTGCACTCCCTTTTTCACCACAGCTTGATTGACTTGATTTGCCAGCTGACTGACCATTAATCTGTTTTACTGCTGTAACAGTTAAGCTCATACAGAGGAAGTCATGACACCCAGTGTGCTGTTTTTCATTTTTGTCAGGGATGGATCACTCTGAAAGCGAAGTGCTTTAGAAAGCGACCCACACTTCAAGTGTCAGAGACGATGTAGAAGGTTGCTTGAAGATTTTGTCTTCAGTTTTGCTTCTTTTTTTTTATTGTTGGCATAACTGTAATGTGGGACATTTATTTTACAAGAGCAGTATGTAACATTAAGAGCATATCTATGATTCAGAGTCTGAGCTGGAATTGTCTGTACATGGCTCTTAACATGGGGTTGGCTAAGCTGATGGTGCTGACAGCGGCAACAGTGTTAACAGAGATAACAGTGGTACCAGAGGGAGAACTGGGGGATGGGCGTTATGCTTCTGCAATGCTGCTGTTCCGCCACAGTGGGGCAGGACGGTGTTATCAGCTGTAACCATCATATTAGTGATGGGATTTCTCGTTCACTTGTGAGAGCCGGTTCTTCGGCTCTCGTTCACTTTGAAGAGTCGGTTCAAAGATGCGGTTTGTTCGTTGTTGTTTTTTTGCTCTGTGTGTGTGTGTGTGTGTGTGTGCATTGCTGATTTTTCGCATCACGTGATCTGGATATTGTAACGTGGGCCCAGAATAGACTCTGCAGACTGTCTTTGAACCGGCTCTTTGAAGTGAACGAGTGAGCGGCTGCACTGTCTTTCTCCCTCACAAACTAGTCTTTCTCAGCTTGTTCCAGATCAAATAATCTGAGATTAATTGATACAGAGTAAATTAAAGCAAAAAACAAAGAAATTAGGAACTGGCTCATTCACTCTAAAGAGCCGGTTCACTCGCTCACTTCAAAGAGCCGGTTCAAAGACTCGGCTCATTCGCGAACGTCACATCACTACATCATATGAGTGGCGTATAGAGCAGTGGCTATTAGCTACCCAGGGAGGACTGACATGCACTAACATGCAAGGGCGGCTATCACAACAAAAAACAGAAAAGCTCAGATTACAGCATACATAAGGGGGAGTGTGACTTCATTCTCTGCTCAGGTTTGTTTGCTGCTATGTTAATGCTCTAAATTTCGCATACAGAACCTTTAAAACTAGTCTGATGCATGCCTTAATTCCGAGATGGACTTAAGAGAGTCCCAAAACAACTGTTTCTGTTACTGAAAAGAATCCAGGGAGTCACCATGCATGACGTTTCAACCTCAAAATTGTCTGGAGTTGACTAAAGCCATGCCAGGAAGTTTGCACTCAGAGGCAAAACAAACAAGTGACTAGGCAGAATAGAAGCATTACTGTAGATTTCCATGTACAAAGTGGTCACTACTTGCAATATTTACAACAGAAAATGCAACCAAAATGGAGGAAAGAGGACAAAGAGACAATATAAAAGTAAATGAGCCCTTGCTGTGCCATTTGTAAAACCAAACACAAATGCCAACTGACTTTAAATTGGCTTTTCTAAAAATGTATCCACGGCTTTTCCCACTAAGCAACACAAAGAAGTACTGAAAAATGAGTACCTAATGTAAAAATGAGTAAGGTCAGGGACAGCAGAAGAGCACCCCTCTTGCTTGATATGGTATTGAAGAGTTAAACTGGAGAAATAGATTTAAAATGAGCCATGGACAATGAATCAAGCATGCACAGAAGAAAGGAATCAACTGATTACAACAGAAAAGAAAGAACAGAAATCGAGCCAGAGAGGAGAAGAGCAGGAGTGCAAAAAAACCTGATCTCTTGATTTGCACACTACACAGGTTAACTTCCATCACAGAGGAACAATTTCAATAAAACTCCTGGACATATAAACACTTTCCAGACATTGAAACTTTAGGCTACTGGAGACTTTCCAGACACTGACGCCATTGACCTAATTCCTGCAGATCACATACGCGGACTCTGTAAAGCCAATATACTGCATAACATCAATGGCCTGCACCAAGGTTGGGCTGCTTAAATAACACAAAGGCAGCTCTTGATGAGGATATCACATCGCAATGAAGACACACACCTGGATTTTTGATGGTCAGTATGAATTTGCGCAAAATGAAGCGAGATAGGCTTCTCTTATAGTGAAAGAAACACTTTTTTCACCATCTCTCACATCTGAAAAAATGATCATGTATGAGACAGGAGGAGCATGGTGTGTGTTCTTACAGCTGGAAACACAAAACCATGAAGCATCTTTACATTAAAACAATAAAATAAGAACCCTTCTGGCTCCTTGTGCTGAAATTCATGGCTTCAAGCAACAAATAAAATCCACAAAATTTATTTAAATCAACTCTCAAACACACCTGGAACTCTTCAGACACAGTTTGGGCAAATGGTTGTATGAGTGACTAAGTCAGCACTAAAATTACAGGAGGTTTGAGTAGTTTACTAAAGGTGGATTTTCTTCAACACAGACAGCACAAACTAGCACGGCTGCAGCAAGAGGGGTCCCAAACCCTTAACGTTTACAGCAAGTGGATGGCTCTGGGGCCAGGACCTTACATTTTCTGCATTATCAATCTGCTAATGGGGCGTTTTGGCATCATGACATCATATATCTTACAGTTTGTTTCCCTCAGTGTTGCAGGTTGCATGGAGACAAGCATGACATTTTTAAATAATCTCTCTGTCTTACCTCATAGTTTAAAAAATAGTATGAGGAAGAGCTTTTAATGTGGGATTTGTAACCATCTTTGTTTCGTAGAAAGTTTGCCTGTCTTTGTGCGTGCTGCGTGGGAGTCGCTCTCTTTTGGACCTCCCTCCTCCGCCTGAAACGAAGCCATGCCCAGATAAATCACTCCCACAGACTGGTAACCTGCACACTGGGGCCGCAGACTGATTGGAGACTGCACACTGCACACTGATCTGGGAGGTTGGAGCGCGGCGGAGGAAAATAAGAGCTGCATTGAATCCGACTTCTCCGTCTCTGGTGACATACTCTTTTGCTCAAGGAGCACCTGTACCCACATTCTGCAACAGCCGAGAGGGTCGCATTAAACAGTAATATGTCCGGCAGCACCATAGCCAGGGTGCTGGTTGCGCTCTGTATCGGGAGCGTGGTGAACTGCATGCCCAAAGTGAGACACAGGAGTCGGCGACAACCGCAGCAGCATCAGGTCTCCTCCGTCTCTCAGGGTAAGGTTTTTTTTTGCCAGCTTATGAATCACAAGAAGGATTTTGTGTGGCAGTAAATGTTTAGTTTACTGAGAGCCACCAGAGGCCACTTTACTTCAGTTTTAGGGTAAATGATGAAATTACCGTTAACATGCCACATAGTCTCTCGGGTGTATGTGAATCTGTTTGAGCGTCTTTGCAATGGAAACGATTGGGGCCCCATAGATTAGGTAATGCTTTTTGTATTGGATCTATAACAACAACAATCAGCGTTTTTAGTTGCTGATTTCTGATTTTGGAGTCCCAACAATTTTTCGGATCTCCTCACCTCATCTGCATGCGAGTACCAATAATTAAAGCTTCACATAGAGAGGGAGAGGAAAGAAATGAAAACTCTTGGCTTCAGTTTTAAGGTTGTAAAAAGAAGAGATGTTCATTGCATGTGAAGTCATGAGATGTGAACAAAGAACATGCCTGCTGGGGGAGAGGAACAGTAAAGGTGCATTTAATTCTCCACTCTGTGCAACTGATTTATTACTCAGCCCTGGGGGCCTTTGAAGCCAACTTAACACATCTAGGGTCAGTTTCACAGACATGGGTGGAGCCTTGTCCCTACAATAAACTGTTTATTCCAATGTAGGCTTTTTATACTAGTAGATATATCTAGAAAGAAAAGTTTTTGTCTTACCAGAGAATACTGGTCTGTGTGTTTTGTAGTTATGGTTAGGGTATAGTCACTTTACAGTGTGGCTTCATTTGTCTTTCCACGTTGAAAAAGGACATGGTAAGCAGGTACAGTGTTTGTGGATGTGTGAGGGATGGGTGGAGTGTGTTTTTTTTCTCTTGCTCACATTTTCCCTATGTGTTTAGCACAGGAGCAAAGGGAGGGGGGTGCAGTTTATTTGACCTCCTGCTGCCTGATTCTAGCTCCAAAGTCTCATCAGCTGAAATTTTCTGTCTTTTTTTAGATGGTTGTATAGAGAGTGGCCAGTTCTACGGGATTAATGACCAGTGGGAGAGGCCATATTTGGGCAGTACTCTGGTCTGTACCTGCCATGGAGTCGCTGGCATCAAGTGTAAAAGCAAACCTGAAGGTAAAGTGTGTGTGTGCTGGTCTTTTAAACAGTGTCCAGAAAGCCACATCTCATGCATCTTTTCACTCATCCTTTAGTAAAACACAAATCACATATTTTCTACTGTTTCCTCCCTGTAGCAGAGGAAAGGTGCTACGATAAGATCAACCAGCAGTTCTACACAGTGGGAGAAACCTATGAGAGACCCAAGGATGGCATGATCTGGGACTGTACCTGTATTGGATCGGGGAGGGGCAAGATCAGCTGCACCATTGCCAGTAAGTTTGTGTTTTTGTGTGTTTACTAAGATTGCCTGTTCTACACGGGGCTACGCCGCTGCCATTAACCATCCTAACCCCAGACCACACGTCCTAGCTCATGTAATTCTGTGTATATCCTGCTCTGCCAGACTGATGCCAGTAAACTGGTTAATCTCCATATTCTCCACAGCTGATTAGCAACTGGTGCTGTGCAGCTGTTAGCAGTTTAGCCGGGTGGTTAGATAATGGGAGAAATGTCTGAGTGTGTGTTTCTATTTTTCTTTCCTTCTGCTCTCTGTCTGTGCAAACACACACATATGCAATCTCTTTCTAAAATCAAACCTTTTGTCCTTCTTTGTATCCAGACCGCTGCCATGAGGGTGGGGCTTCATATAAGATAGGTGACACTTGGAGGAGACCCCATGAGACAGGAGGCTACATGTTGGAGTGTGTCTGTCTGGGTAATGGCAAGGGAGAATGGACCTGCAAACCTGTCGGTGAGTCACTCAGACAGCCACTGACTAACAGACGGCTGTGTTTATCTAGTGGGATTATTCATACTCTGGTGTTTCACAGCCAGTTAATGAATAAACTTGTGTTTTAGGGAAGTTTTGTATTAAGCATTTTGTACAAAAGGTTTGATTATTGAAAAAATAAGGTTTCAGTTATGAAGTAGCTTATGAGTCTCTGTTTCCTTCAGCTGAGCGTTGCTATGACAACTCAGCGGGAACATCCTATGTTGTCGGGGAGACATGGGAGAAGCCATACCAGGGATGGATGGTGGTGGACTGCACCTGTCTGGGAGAGGGAAGTGGACGCATCACATGCACGTCCAGAAGTAAGAAACCATTTATTTCTATCACTGTGCTAAAGCTATGTATAAAAGATCTGCATCACATTAAAAAATCCGACTTCCAATGAGTTAGTTTGAAGGGTCCATGTGATTTCTGTCACTCATTTGTTCAGGATCTCTATTTTTGTATATCCTCTATCCACACCACTTGTTCAACAGCAGACGGGGAAAACTTCACAAGCAGGAAAATTAAATTAAAGCCGGAAATCAAATTAATCACTGCTGTTTTCGAACAAGTCAGCTCAGTTCTCATCAAATGCTGCACTCTCCAGCCTTCCTGGCAGAGCCAAAGGCAAAGTGTATCTTGTGATTTGTTGCAGGATTTTAACAGGCTGTGGAGGAAATGTGGACCAGTTGTGTTTCCAATTCGGGACCATTTCTTGCATCCTTAATGAGCCTGACTGATGTAATGGATGCAAATGAATGTTATTTCCTGACGACTTGTCACATGCAAGACTTCAGGGTGGCCTTAGACGTTTTTGTGGTGGAGGTTATCAATAAATTGTTGTCATGCATGTGTTCAGAAAGTTATCAACAAAGTCTCAAGACACTAACATGAAAACAGCTGGTGGCCAGGAGGAATTCCTTCTCCACTGATTCGCTGCGGCCACACTGCAGTCTCACAGTTTCCATCTATTTCTAGTTAATTCCTCTCATTCACTTCTCCCCCAGATCGCTGTAACGACCAGGATACTCTGACCTCCTACCGTATTGGAGATACCTGGACCAAGTCAGATGTCCACGGCCACTTGCTCCAGTGTCTGTGCACAGGAAACGGCAGAGGGGAATGGAAGTGTGAGCGACATGCTTCACTTCACACCACTGGCCTGGGTGAGAAATGATAATGTCAATTTTTTTCTTCCCTCCTGCTCTCTGTGTGGAGAGAAGAATGTATACCAGAGACAGATGCTGTGAGGAGGGAGAGATAAGAAGTGTCCAAGTGTTGAAGTGAGAAAGACGTGTCTTGTAACTCATGACCATGACCTCATGAGAGTGAGACGTGGAGTAGGGGGAATGAAGAGGGAGGAATGAAACATGGGAAAGGAAGAGGGAGAATTGTGCTTGAAGTGGTTTGAAGTGATTATTGGGTGTGAGACAGAAACATATGCTCATCGTGACTCAGGGACAGTAAAAAACGCTCTCTTTTTCTATGTGGCACATGATGCAAACCTCTTTACATTGAAATTAAAGCCAGACGTTCATTACATCGGTACATTTGACAGTGTAACACATAGGCTACCTGTACTCCAGTAACAGTTGCATGTTCAGAGATGTTTATTCTTGTTTTTAATTAATTTTTATGGTTTAGCTACATCACCTCAGTAGGCAGTTTTTATTATTGCTGCCCCTAACCCAGATCCAATGTTACATTCCAGGCACTGGGTCTCGTGTGATCACAAACATCCAGCCTGCAGTCTACCAGCCTGCCTCTGTGCCTGTGCTTCCTCAGGAGGGACCCTGTCGGTCAGATTCAGGACTTTCGTACTTCATCGGCCAGCGCTGGATGAAGAATCAGGGAACCAAGCAGATGATCTGTACCTGTCTTGGCAGTGGAATCAGCTGTGAACAGTGGGGTAAGAGAGTTGCCTTATGTCTTTACAACTTGTCAGCATTCATCAACAGTGGCCATAATTTTATGATAATTGTGTCAACTGGAATGCAACACCTGTGGAGTTGTATGATAAGGGACACAAACTGACACCTGAATGCAACCGAGCTGATAAGCTCCTGGAGATACATGTATGTTGACATTATGTTTCGTCATATTTACTGTATCTTTATGCGTTCCTGTCTCCACAGACGGACCAGCCCCAGTTTACGGTGGCAACTCTGGAGGTCAGCCCTGCGTGTTCCCCTTTGTCTACAAGGGGAAGACCTACCACTCTTGTATCTCTGATGGACGCAGCGATGGACAGCTCTGGTGTTCCACCTCCTCTGACTTTGACAAGGACCAGAAGTATTCTTTCTGTACAGAGAGGAACGGTAAGCAGGTGTTTCGATATATTAGCAAAGGAATTTTGAAATGAAATTGCGAAGTTAGTTAACAAGGGGTGAATGTATGCTTTGTATGAAAACCTTGATTTGGAAGACTGCTTGAAAATCTACTCAGCTGTAACGTTAGCTAATTAGCGTTACTCTGTGAAGCTTGTGGCTAATGTCTAGTTAATATACTCCGAACGTACTACTTGTTATCGTTTTGACATAACAAACTTTGTCTTTTCACTGTTTAGAAATACCAACAATAGTATGTCTTTCTCTAAAAGATAATGTTCTTAGCTACGTAAGCTAGCTAGTATCTAGCATGGAAAAAAGGCAGCTAGCTTAGTGTGGTAATGCTAGTGTGTGTAAATAAAAGTTTAAAAGGGAGATTTAGCAACTTCCCACTGTTAGCTAGCTGTCTTTTGAATACATTAAATAACTGTTTGAGGATTTTAAAAGCTCCAAATTGAGACCTAGGCCAACTGTGGGTCAGTGACTGCAGTTACTGTGCTAACTGACTCTGTGAACCTAACCTGCTCCCTTGCAGGCTTTCTCGAACAAACACTGAGTTTCTGTCTGTCTCCTCCCTCTGACAGAGCCAGACACGCTTCTTCTTTTCCTCATTGATTCAGTCTGTATCAAAACGCGTAACAAAGCGCATTCATTAGCTGAGTTTTACTGTATGTAACGGTCTAAATCCTGGTTGGATATCACTTTGTTACACAGGACGATCTATAGTTAGCCTGCTGCTTTTAAGCGCCGTCTTTGAACAGCAATATTTGCTCTCACATTAAAATATCACGCAGCATCAAGTCACCTCTAACCCCTGTACACAGATATCTGCATATGTATGCTTTATGATCGTCAGACGATAGCCAGTATGTCCTTCTACACAAGACAGCTGTCAGTTTGTTAGAGCACTTCTGCTAAGAAGTTTATTGCATATCATGTGTAATCTCAGTTTAAATCATAGCAATAAAATGATTTAAAAAGTCTAAGGTTTGAATTATAAAAAATCAGTAGGCCTAGGCATTAATAATTATCTCTACTGCTCATGATGTGATTGATTGCATTAATGGAACATAATCCCTATGATAATGGAGATTACATGTTAATATTCATGATGAGCAGGATGGTGGTGCAGCTGCAGGATAACACTGAGTTTTTCAAATAGGCTGCGTCTAGTCTGAATGGGGTTTAATAGAATTTCAGTGGCTGTTTTTAAATGTACATTCGTTAAAGTAGCTAAAATAAAGTCACTGAACACTGTTGGGCCAAAAAATTCAAATAGATGTCTAAAATTTTAAATCTGTATTTTAGCCTCTATACCTTTTCGAGATCAAATCTCTAAACACATTACAACTGGATCAAATTGTGAGCTTACTATCATGTCTTTGTGTCTGATATATTATTCAAAAGTTCAACTGTATTTCTCATCTTCAGCTGCTGGCCCCTGTGTTTTGTCCCTGTCAGAATAAAGCTGTACAGTATATTTAAAATATAATGTAGGATATTACCTTATGATGAATTAATGGATAACACAGAATAAAAAATTTTTGTGTTAAATTATCAACACTTTTCCCAGCACACTTCGCATATTCATGAGGTTCTGCCTCCAGTGCCTCAACAAGCAGCTGCATCACATCTGAAGCTTGTGGTTATGCATGGTATAAACCCATCTTGTTTATTGCTGTTATTGTTTTTTTCTTTTAACAGTGATTGTGGCAACACGAGGCGGTAATTCTAACGGAGCTCTGTGCCAGTTCCCCTACCTCTACAATGGCAGAAACTACACTGATTGTACTGCAGATGGACGAAGAGATGGCATGAAGTGGTGTGGCACCACAACAGACTATGATGGAGAACAGCGTTTCGGGTTCTGTCCCATGGCTGGTAAGTCTCTCTGTGTGTTTGCGTGCGTGGGTGGGTGTGTGTGTGTGATGGAGAGAGAGGAAATGAAGAGGAGAGACTGCAAAATGCTGGAGCTGGAGTTGTTGGTGTTGTTTTAAGTTGTGTTGTACTGAAAGCACTTTTAGGCCAGACTAAACTACCGTAGCGTTCCTGGACAGTGAGACACCTGAGATCATGTGACGACCAAATGTCACTGTTTCATTTTCTAAGTCCAGACTGTAGCCTGAGACAGATCTTTCAAGATCTATTCACTCAAGTGTGTATGAAACGGTAGATTCTTAAAGGTTAAAAGGGCCAACTTGTTATGGCAGGATGGCCAAAATAAAGCGGTTGTAAATCAGCAGCTTGCTAGCCATGGGGGCCACTAATGTGATTAACACAGCCAATTGCAATGTCCCACCCAGTCTTAAATAAAATGTCCCCACCCAGTCTGAATCAATGAGTTAACATAGCCTTTGTATTGAGAGCACTCTTTGACGGTGAAAAGATTTGATGTTTAATTTACATAAAAAGCTATTATCAGTGTGATGAAAAAGGAGTTAGGGCTGATGGCGCAGACAAAATCTCATTTACAGTTGTTACACCTTTCAATTATAATGTTGCCAAAATCACACTGAAGCCAGTGCCTTGAAAGGAATGTGTTGTTGTGTTGTATAGGTGTCAATTAGGTCTCCATGGGTAACAAAAGAGGCTGAAGCCAGTGAAACACCGGGGGTCACTGACACTACACTAACGTCTGTGAAGGAGTAATGAAATGGTAATAATGGCACTAACATGCCATCAAGATGAGAGTAAAACTATAAAAACCCAGAGGAATTATGTAGAGATCAGAGGTAATGCATTTTGATGTCCAAATAAGCTTAATAGTCTTATTTACAAAAACACATAATTATAGTGGGTATTGCCAGAACACAGCTAAGTGGTCACAACAAAAGTGAACTTGCTGTGAATGTCCTTAAAGAAGGATCTAAGCTTGCTAAAGCCTTTTTTAAACATAATTGTAGAGGAACTCTGAGGTTTATTGTAGGCATTGTTTGAATTTAGTGTGTGCATGATGTGAGTGCAGTCAGATGTGGTGACACCTGTAAAACAATATCCACAAATAGGAAGGAAGGGTAGCTCTGATACATACACACAAAGAATCCCTCTAACTACTTTCTAAATCAAAGTAGAATTTGGTAGACTTCAAAGTAGACAGATAGAAGATGGAGTTGTCTATTTGGCAGCAGACTGTAAAATGTGGATGGTACACAGTGGAAACAT
Organism: Epinephelus lanceolatus; assembly: GCF_041903045.1. Taxonomy (NCBI): domain Eukaryota; kingdom Metazoa; phylum Chordata; class Actinopteri; order Perciformes; family Serranidae; genus Epinephelus; species Epinephelus lanceolatus. The sequence continues at coordinate 13,918,997 of NC_135747.1, forward strand.
CTACAGGACTTATCTGAGATAAAGTAGTCTTTGAATTCGAAGAAAAATGGAGCACCGGATTTATTTTATCTCATAAGCACTTATCTTTTGTAGGTTTTTTGTAGCGTGACAAGACAGATAGACGATCCTTTTAAGAAGTTCAGAAATGTATAACTTGTTTAACTCTGCTTTGAAATCAAAGGATTCTGCTGTGTGTAGGAGTTTGGAGTTGGCACATACACGTGAAGACAGCCCATAGGATAGTAGTTGTGGTTTTTCCTGATGATTTTAACAAGTACATAGCAAGTGATTGGGTAATGGATTGTAGTAAATTTTACGTTTTCCTTTCAACACTATAATTTTCTTCAGAATTCCTTTACATACTTCACCTACCCACCTACTAGCCGACACCCTGTTGTTAACAACACCCTGTCAAGATTTAAAGAGTGAACAAAAAGAGCGTTCATGCCCTTTAGCCAGTGTCATAGCAGGTTGTCTGTGTTTAACTCAGTCCAGCAGTCAAAGCAGCAGGGGGGCTTTGATATTGACATTAATGACTTCACGGGGATTGTCAAAACAAACATGGTACTTGAAATGTTAATGGCGGCGTTTAAAGAGCAGTAATAGTCTGGAGCCCCTTCTCCACCTGTGGCAGTCCTGCGGGAAGATGCCAGATAGGCTTATTTGGTGTCTGCGATTTGTTCGTCTGATGGTAGGGCAGCAGTCTCCAGCTATGAGCCCACATCCAGGGTCCGCCTATATCAGTCCCTGTTCTGTTTTGCCTGGAGGAAAATGTTGTGGCTCTCCCTGGGCTGATGGCTGCAATGTCCAAACAGCCAGTTAAGTTATAAGTTAGCTCTTTCAGAGTCATTAAACCAGTGGTTCAATTACCGTAGAAAAGCAGTGAGTGTCCTTAAAACATGGCTAAGTCGATGCCAAATACATTGAGACTGGGTTACTGTAGATTACTCTTTTGTAACTGGAACAGATTAAAGCAGGTTTTAAGCCTTCCAATGTCTGGAGAACAGACTTACACTTTTAAAATGTGAAAAGCATCAGATCAACCTCCAGCTTTAGACAACTGGAAAGGATGGGATAAAAACACACCCAGACATGGCCTTCAATCATTTTAAACTTAAGCCATACCCAGCACAAGAGAATCACTGTACAGCAGTTGAATAGAAAATTTACTGTGAGACAGAAATCACATATGTTTTGCACACAGTGTTGGGCTGTAATCCTGTAACACATGAACAGCACATTGGATTGTATTCATTGACAAAGGCTTTGAGGAATTTATGCTTGAACTGTATTCATATTAAATTTATCACTAACCTTGTAATAATTATTATCATTTGTGTGCCTCAGCATAGTTTTTTATGATTACTAACAATATAAAATCACATGGCTTACATGTTGTCCACTAGCCCTTACTTATTCAAATGCCTAATGTTGCATTTCTGCTGCTCTACCCAATTTGACTCTCTCTTTATTGGTTTCCTATCAACAAAAGTTGTGAATAGTACCTGGTACTTTTTTTGGTTTGACCTTGGTTGAAGTTCCAAGCAAGCTGAGCTAATACTAGAGGCAGAGGTTAAAACACTTCAGTCTAATTATTGGTCAAAGAGAACTGTCATTTGTGCAACATGGCACCTTACACAAAAACCTGCCATTTTTACATAGCCAAGCTATCGTCAATAGCAGCAGCAAGTTTTCTATTCACTCGACCCAGATTTTTAAAAAAATGGCAGTGTGCAGAACTACACTATATGTTACGCCAAATGCTAGGCAATACACTAAGCTGTACACTGCCCCATACATTTGACAAAGTGTAGATGTTCTCTTTTGGGTTGCCGATGAAAAGGTTCAGCGAGTGTCGCGTTGAATATGTCATGGCAGTTTCATCAGGTGCCAGGGCATACTATCCACAGTCAAAAGCATTTTCAAAAAAAGGACCAGGTACCACAAGGGAGTTGAGTTGAGTTGGTCAAGCCAAACCATGCAGTGGAAATAAAGCATTTGTTAGCTCGAGCCCCAGGCCTGGCGCCTGCATATCTTAAACCAGCGCCCAGGTACTTGACTATTCTATACCATGTCCTGAAAATCTTCAGCCCCTGTGCATCTGCCCCAAGCCACAGCCTTCGTGCATAGCCACCAAGTCCGAATGATCTGTATTCCCAGGAAAAAGATGGTCTGGCTCTGGTCCATATTCTGCTTGGCATAGAAAAGTCCGGGCTGGGCTCCAAGACAGCAGACCTGCCCTTTATCTCCACCTTCCTACCCTATATGGAGAGTTTACAGATATGTACACGGCTTGCATAGCAGCTTTGTCTGCCTCTCTAGCTTTACAAGTCTTACAGTCTGCAACTGACTCATCTGTTTCAACGGTAAATGCCAGTATTTCCCACCATTGTTCAGTCAAGTTCTTTTTTGTAAGCTATGCTGCTATATTCCTTCCTGTAATTTGGATACGGGTCAAAACTTATAAAAGAGGTTTGAATCTGCACTGAAAGAACCATTAATGTGAAGAACTCTTTTCAACAGTAAAATGCTTTAAACATTTTCAAAAAACCAGACTTGCAGTGAAGAAACATGGTACTATATAAACAGAAGCACTTTCTTTTCCTTGCACACACAAACACACTCACGTATACACACACATTCAGGTCTCTGCCTATCCTACCCACCTTCACATACTTTCTATCTTTCCTGATTAAAAACTACTCACTCTTTTGATTACCGGAAAACATATGGTGAACACCCAGAGTCATTCATACACACAAGGACACGAACCAGCTGTTTCTGGCTTTCAGTCCAGGAAAATCTTCTTCTTTTTATGGACACAGGTGTTCTGTGGTGGTTGTATCCTCTGTGGCCTTGTGTAGTAATTGTAGGGTACAATCTGTGATCTCCAAGGGGGATCATTCATCATAGTGTGTTTGTATCTGTTTTTATCTGGTTGCCAGTTTGCACTGCTTGTGTTACTAACAACTCTGTGTGGTGTGTTTATATGTATTTGGTTGCCTGCCTGATTATTTTGTTTATAGATGTGTATGAGTTTGCTCCACTTTTCTGCATCAGGGTGAATCAGATCCAAACATATTAGTTTCTGCTTTTGTAACTGGTTTTGTCCTGTGTGTTCTAGCCCATGAAGAAGTGTGCACGGCCAGTGAAGGGGTGATGTACCGCGTGGGAGACCAGTGGGACAAACGGCACGATGTTCTGGGTCACATGATGAGATGTACCTGCGTTGGCAATGGCAGAGGAGAATGGAGTTGTGTTGCCTACTCCCAGCTTAAAGGTGTGTGTGTTCCCGTGTTGAAGAAAAGGTGATTGAGAGTTGCTGTTGTAGGAGTGTTTGTGTCACCGTGTGTGGGGTAATAATTAGAGTAAAATTAGAACCCTCTGAGTGAAGAGGTGAAAGGTCAGGTGTAATATCATCACTCACCTGGCAAGAGGTTAAAAAATGAGCCTGCACACCTGCACTTAATGAGGCTTCAGTTGCACCTGCAACACCCCCAGTCCACCCCTCAAAGAACACACACAAGCACAGACAGACAGACGCTGTTCAGAGGAGCAACTGTGCAAAAGTGACATATCAAGACAAGAAGTTTAGTTTTGCATTTTCTCCTCCATGTCGTCATGTTTTTACATATCTGTGTTTGTGTGTTGCAGATCAGTGTATTGTGGATGGTCTGACCTATGAGGTGAACCAAACCTTCACCAAGCAACACGACGAGGGCTACACCATGAACTGCACCTGCTTTGGACAGGGACGTGGTCGCTGGAAGTGTGATGCCATTGGTGAGTTTACCATGTTACAAGTTTAATTTTTTTGTAAATTATTTGATGATTCTATATATTTATTTGTCACTTCCACACATCGATTTTCAGTGCTTGTTAAAAATGTTAATAATTCATGACATGTAAAGAATGATGTTTGAGGGAAGCAGCATGGTCCCCGTTACATGACCTGGTTTTATGTGACTCTGCCCTCAGATCAGTGCCAGGAGCCTGAGACGAGAGCCTTCTATCAGATCGGAGAGTCTTGGGATAAAGTCATCCAAGGAGTCTTGTACAAGTGCTATTGCTACGGCAATGGCATTGGAGAGCTCAGCTGCGAGCCCCAGCAGTCCTACCCTGGTAAGATATTAAATATACATTAGGGTTGGCAGTGCATTTATACTGTGTATACAGTAAGACGATATACATTTGTCACCCGTCAGAGCTTTTGCCATTCTGTGGAAGCTATGCCTTTGACATATCTGGTTGTAAAAGGCCTTACTTGTAGAGTTTCCACCCTGCTCAGAAAAATTAGCATGTTATTCTTATTATATTGACTAATGATGACAGAGGAGGGCCACACACAATGACAAGAGGCCACCTTATTTACAGAAGATTGGAAAGCAAATGTTTTCAGCCATTTGGCCTTCATCAGTGTTGCAAATCAGCTGTAGCACTGTGTTGTGGCACTGCTATCTATATTTTTTCTGTTAATTCAGAAAATGTACAGACTATACATATTGATATTGCAACAAGGATTTTATTCATATTGCATATCCCCCAATACGCGTGGAGAAAATGTCCTGTCTGTCTCTTACAATCTTGAGTTCTTGTTCTTGTTTTTCCCACCCACTCAGCTTTTTCAGAGAAAAAAGTCCCGTCCTTATCCTGTCCCTATGACTCCTGATCCTATTTCTGTTCCTGTTTATATTTTTTTTGTGTGGACTGCTGTATTGTGAGGTGGCACCTCTGCTTATCTAATTTTAGTGTTGGTAAGTTGTTAAAGCTTGGAGTTTTTAAACAGGAAAGCCAGGTTGATGGCGATGTGAATTCTGGTGTTGTACAGGATAAAGACTGGACACAATGTTCACAGTAGCTGTAAAATAGATTTTTAATCCTAAATAAGGATGTGTTCAGTAATATTTTGGGAAAATGAGCTAACTTTATAAAAAAAAACCTCCAACTCCTGCAGGGTGAAATTTGCGTGTAAGTCACCTCAAAAATTAGCCCCTTGACTTTGATGTCAAACAGACAGAGAAGGGAGGGGGTGTGATTTCCTCTTTAACACAAGCACCCCCAACTCTAAGCCTTTGTTCTTGCTAGCATGTGGTACATCCCCTGTGCTGTTGCCACAGCTGTACAAAACACCGCAGTGCATGTGTGTGTGTATACACCTCCCCTACAAACACACCTACCACAAGCACACCTTTAAAGCCTTTTGAACAACAGTTTTCAATTTTGTGGATTTTAGCAATCACTTTAAATTTAAACTCATGTCTTAGAGTTTAAGCCCTTAGCCACTATAATTTAGAATAAAGTCATGCTTCATTACACTATATTATACAGCCTTGATGGTTAAGTTAGCTCATTCCTGCTGACCTGAAACCAAGCTTGGCTAGACAACATCGCTCACAACTTTTTTACAGAAGAAGCTCTCTCACAGTTTTCAAGTTTTATCCTGTATATGTCTGTGTCCCTTCACATGCTTTGTTGTTTACTTGTTAGTATTCTGCCCTCTTTATTGTAACAACTGACAGTGTTCTGCAACTTGCTGTATGGCATCCCCCACTAAAACAACACGTAATGTTTCCATACTATTCTCGTTTCCCCTGATTTTTGGCAAATCAAGAACAATGGTAGTGGAAATAAAACTTGATATTCAACAAGTCTTTCGTAAAGGAACATTTGAGCTATTACTTGTTTGCTGTGTGTGTGAAGCAGGTTGACGGGAGATACAAAATGTAGGGCAGTATTCCTCCGTAAGTGGCTATAATAGCAACCAGCTGTGAACTTGCTGTGTGTGTGTGTGTGTGTGTGTGTGTGTGTGCTTAGGCATACAAAATACAGCATGCTAAGATTTAAGGGCAGCAGCAGGCAAATCTAGGCTCCAAGTCACTTGGCTCACTGCGTGAAACACCATAAAAGGTAAAAATGGAAAACCCAAGTGAGGGATTTTTTTAAGGGTTTTCACAAGTCTCAGATTTAGCACTACATTGATAACATCGTCTAAAATTATGTTGTTTTCTTTTCTGTGGTCTGCGTTAATCTCCCCTTGTCTGGAGTGTAATTTTAATCTTCAATCTTTCGGGGCATTTCTTATTGTTAGGATGGCTCTTAGCATTACTTCCCTTTACTGTGGTCCTTATCACCACCTTGCTGCGCATCGATCTTTATCAAGAATGAATGTTTTGTCTGCAAAATCAAGGGGGATGTGAGCATGTATGTATGTATGTATGTGTGTGTGTGCTTGTACATTTCACAGATGTGTGTATGTATTGCTGTGAGTAAGTGCATGTGCACATGCAGCATATCCACTGCAAGTGTGCATCCGTTTTCATTTGCGTCCCACATCTGATTCTATGTAACCCTTACCCTGGCCAGTGGCCTGTGGGTCTGTGGGTCTGTAATAGGCAGTAATTGGTCCCAGATTGTTTTTGAGGTTTGTGTATCTGCTAGCAACTTCTGGTTAACCGAGCCACTTGCTCAGAAACTTTGATTACAGGTCTGCTATTTGGAAAAGTGGTTAGAAAACCTCAGTTCTTTATAGAAGCTACCAGTTTCTATCAGCACAGCTTATGTCAGGAGTCTGCTCGCCACATGACTTCTGTTTACATTAAAGATGACTTGATACCCTTTTGTGCATTTCCGAAACCAGCAAAGATACTACAAGCTCATATCATGGTATCATTTTTCTTTCTTTGCTTAGTTTTATCTTTGCGATTGATACACTTTAGCCTGGACCGCTGCTTTTTGCAACACAGAATCCAAGTTTATCCAGATGTAGTAATTACACAATACATGTTTGAGCTCCTGCCGGCTACAGTGCTTACAATTACAAAGTTTTCCAAGGAATCCACTAACATTCGTGCATATATGTGGGACAGCTGTTAAAGACTCGACGTGTTCCACTAAGAAACATCGAAACCCACGTTTGTAGAACTAAAAGGGGCTTTTACAGCACAATAAATGCCATAATTTTGTGTTATCAACTTGGCTGCATCGTTTTCACAAGCCATTTTCTCACACTCAATTGCTTCCAACAATTTTTGGGGGTTTTTAAGCATACTGTTGTTCTTGGATGCTTCTTGTTTGCAGAACTTTCTCATATTTTGTGATGCATCTGCAAGTGTTTTTAAACCTATCGATGTCTGTCACATGAAGTCATACAAGTATTTCCATGACAAAACCCTTTATTATAATAATTGTTCAGATGTTAAACTCTATTTAGTTTCATTAGGCTTGCCATTTTTAATGTCAAAAGGACCTTTGGTTAGAGATATGGGATTACAGGACAGTCAAAGAACTGGGAACATTAACACAGGGAGCTGTTTTCACTGTGAAATGCATCCACTATATTTACACGATCTATTTTTAAAGTCTCCTCTAAATGCTGCTCTTTTACAAATGAACTATCCCTGCAGCAAAATAGCTCTGTCCAAGACAACAGAGAAGTTCAGAGAACGTGATGAAATCGAGGAGGTTAAAGAAAGAGAAAGTAGAGTAAAAGTCTTCTCTCCTCCAGCTGTTGAAATCTGGGCTGGAATCTCACAGGGACTTGTTAGTTTTCCCTCACCCTATCTGTGTTCTGTTCAGGAGAACACTGCTGCACACTCACTGATACTCACTCACTGTTGTGTTGAGTTATATAAAACTGCAGGTTTCTTAAATTTGTAGAAGAGGCAGTATCTCACCATCTCCCTATCTCACCATTTCATGTCTGCTTGCCAAAATTAAGATCTGACTAAGATATTTGATATTAACACCATTGAAAGTGTCTCCTCTCTGTTAAAGCTGTGCACAGTAACACATTATGATGTTATCTTTACAGTAGACGGTGAAACTCCTGATCTGTTCAGTTTTGTTCTGTATTACAGCTCACCCCTTTTTCTTTGTTCTCTTTCTCTGTCAGGTGGCAATCGTCCAGTCCAGGTCATTATAACTGAAACTGGAAACCAACCCAACTCCCACCCCATTCAGTGGAATGCCCCATCGTCTGCTCACATCACCCAGTACATCCTCAAATGGAAAGTGGTGAGTTTTCTAAATGAGCTTTACAAAGAAACGAAACCTCTTCTTGTTTCTCTCTACATGGATCTGATGCTGACACAGCCCCGATTGAGATACCAGACGTTCAACTCCTGTTCTGCATGCTTATTTTTCTAACATCCATCATCACATTTTTCAGAAAAACTCTCAGAACCCGTGGACAGAGGTGATGATCCCTGGCCATCTGAACTCCTACACCATCTCTGGTCTGAAGCCAGGCATCACCTACGAGGGTCAGCTAATCAGTGTGTTGCGGTTTGGAGCCCAGGAGGTCACGCGCTTTGACTTCTCCACCAATTATGGATCACGTGAGTTGAGAATGTTGACAGATCTCATTTACCAACAGTACTGATCATTTTTTTGGCTGCTTTTTCAATGCAGTCTAGTTCAGACATAGGTATTTTTTGTGCATATGCCTTTGTTAGCAAAATACATAATATGGAAGATGAAATTAAAGACAGGGATCTGGAAATGTGCATGCAGCATCTTGAAAGGGAGATGTTCTGTGTGCTCTTTTATTCTGTTCAGGGCCTTTAATTTTATTTAACCAGGAAGTCCTCACTGAGATTTTAAAACTTTTTTCCCCAGAGTGTCCTGGGCAGTGTTGCCAGTTCTGATCTCAGAGGCAGCAAATAGCTAACTCTCTTATTTTCCATGTCTGTCTTTCTCTGCTTCTCCTGTAGTTGCGACATCACATGGCGAGACCACCCAGCCTCCGCCTGTGGTTGACATCTCAGAGTCGGTGACCGAAATTACCTCCAGCAGCTTTGTCATCTCCTGGGTTTCCGCCTCTGACACAGTTTCTGGTTTCAGAGTAGAGTATGAGCTCAGTGAGCAGGGACAGGGAACTGGACAACCCCTGGTGCTAGGTAAGAGCAGTTAAGCACATATACAAACTGAGCTGTATATACATATACCAAAATATGCTTGGGTGGGAATGGATGGTGGCAAAAATATTGTGCATTATAATTTGGCCTGATGTCCAAATAATGGACATTATACCAAGATAATACTCTTAATTAAACTGTCTTTATGTGGCTGCTTTAAGTATGAGAGCTGATGTGTTAATGCAGTCTATATTTCTCCTATCAGACTTGCCCCATACAGCTACCTCAGTGAACATTAATGAGCTTCTACCTGGAAGGAAGTACACTATCAACGTCTATGAGGTTACAGACTCCGGAGAGGACAACCTCATTCTCACTACTTCACAAACCACTGGTGAGTAGGCACATACACACACACACTTTCTCCCAGCTTATATTTTGTTCTTTCCCATTCTCACAAAAATGCTGCTGCTAGCCTCAAATGTTGTTTGAAATCCCAGACCTGCACGCAGCCTAACGAACATGTGCCGGTGGACTATAAATCAAGCGATCCAGTAAAAAAGAGGCAGTGGTTGTAATTTTCCTTCTCACACTTACACCCCATTTTGTTCCACAGCACCTGATGCTCCTGCTGAGCATGAAGTGGAGGAGGTGGGAGAGACTTCCATACAGATCAGCTGGGAAAAACCACTGGCTCCCATCACTGGTATGACACACAGCACTGCCAAAAAATATTCTGTTGCTACTTTGAACCCCTGCTTCTTCATCTGTGACAGTCACACACACACACACACACACACACACACACACACAATGAACCATGTGGTCTCTTCGTCCATGCAGGCTATCGTGTCGTTTACACACCATCAGTAGAAGGTGAAAGCACGGAGCTGACTCTCCCTGACACGGCAACATCTGTGACTCTGAGTGACCTTAAACCTGGGAAGTTGTACAACATCAGTATCTACTCTGTGGAGGACAGCCTGGAGAGTGAGCCTATCTTTGTTCAGGTCAACACCGCTGGAGATCCACTGCCAGGTAAAAAACCTGTGTACTTTGCTAGAGAGCCTCTGTATACCTTTAAAGGTGCAAGTCCTAGTATTTGCCAAAACAATGTATTTGGTGAGAGAAAATTGCTGGCGCTTTAAAAGCATCCACTACCCCTCCAGGAACTACAAAAATGATTAAAGCAAAAATATAGAGAGTCACACACTATGGGAAAGTCTGTCTCTTGTTTCTTTTAGCACCACCAGGAGTTGTTGGGCAGCGGTCTGCCTATTAGGTGATTCTGATCCTTAAATATCCTCATTTGATCCTGTGTCCCCCTGCTCTGCTCTATGTTCAAATGAACTTGACTTATTACTCTTGTCATAAGGGTTCCCTCCAGATCAATCTGCAAGTCATCCTGTGGCGTCGTCACTGATCTATGTAGAAGTTTCCAATTCTTAATACTCAAAGTTTAGAGTTTTCCAATGGAAAGTGAAGTCATTGAGTTCACAGCTGTTGCACTCCTATTCTGCTTGACTGGAGTTATGTAAAACTTTTTAGTCTGCCAGGTCGAACATGCTGTTGGGCCAGTTGAGCAGATGCTGGAAAAGTGTGTGTGTGGGTATGTGTGTGCTTGTTTGTACAGTCTGTGTGATGGAGTAAAGATGCATGACCTAATTAAGAGTGTGTGCTGCCATCTTCGGACAGACAAGTGAATCCCCCCTCTGCTGTGGCAGATGTAAACTACGACAAATGGACCACGGCTGCTGTCTGCACATAAGCTGTCTGAGCTGCACCCGTCACTGGCTTAGAGTGACGAGTGCAGAGTTGGTGCTGTCATGATAGTTATAATTTAGATGATTTATAAAATATTAAAGCTCAGAGCTTCCTTAAGGTTCGTGATCAGCTGCACCTGATTTTCTCTTTCCTTTCCTTATTGTCTCATCAAGACTGATGTCTCTCTTCTCTTTTTTTTTTTGCTCTCTGTCCATCTTGTCTTTAATGCTTTTTACTATTTAAAGATGTTGGTGTGTGTCCTGCCATTCAGCCTGTCCAAAATATGAAGCAGTGTTATGGTTCCCTTCTTGTAGAAATTGTGTTACAGACCTAATATGATTATGTATATATAAACAAGTGTGGGCTTTGATCTGCAACATAAATGCAAATGCATCGAATGACGTATCAAAGAGTTCTGTTGGAATCATGTTTTTTAATCACCTGCAAGATAAAAAGATAAAATACAGCCATGAGGTCAAAGAGATGAATTGAAGTTCCACATACCTTACCTTGTTTAGCAGATCATATTTCAGATATGAACAAGCTAGTTAACCATTTTATTGTCCGTTTAAGGTGGTCTCTGTTAAGGAAGTAAGGGTCTTACACACTGTGAGGAGTTATTTCATCTAAATAGATATTAAAGATTTTAATGTAAAGTTTTTTTCTGTCCACAGAAGAAGTTTCCTCTCCCACAGACCTTCAGTTCTTCGAGGTGTCAGATAAAAAAATTGTTCTGACTTGGACCGGCCCAGCCACCGGTGTCTCAGGTTACCGTGTCACCGCCATGCCTGTCGATGAGTCTGGATCTGCGCAGAGGGAAATGACTCTGCCTGTTAGTCAAAACTCCTACATTGAAGTGTCACATCTACAGCCTGGAACACTGTACCGCTTCAACATCTACACCATTCACAATGGAGAGGAAAGTTTACCACTTATTGGGGAGCAAACTACAAGTGAGTATAACCGATGCCCCTCAGGGAAATAACTGTGCACACACAAATCAGTCTGTGCAAACTGATTTTTATTTCACAGTGAAATGAATTAAACTGTTTATTGTTGTTCCTCTTTTCAGAGCCTGATGCTCCCACAGATATCCATTTTGCCAATGTCACAGAAGACAGTGCTGTGATGTTGTGGTATGCCCCCCGCGCCAAAATCAGCGGCTACCGTCTCTTCCTGACTGTGGAGGGCTCTAACCCCAAGCAGCTGCGCCTGCCTGCCCGCCTTACTCAGTACACTATCCTCAACCTGAGGCCTGATACAAAGTACACTGCTACGTTACATTCAGAGCAGGAGAACTCTCTGAGTGTGGGAGAGACGGCTGAATTTACCACTAGTAAGTGTCTGATGCATTTACGAATGAGTATAACGAAGTGCGGTCACTGTGCATATTCTGAAAAGATGTATGTGTTTTGGAACTCAGAGTTGTCTAGATTAGGGTTGGACTGATGACTGAATGTTTGTTTGACAAAGTGAGGGTGCAGTTTTATTATTTGGCAGTTTCAAAGAATGGCCAGCTTATAATAAAATTTTAGAAATATTAATAGTAATGGTTTTGCCCCTCAAAATCCAAGATTGGTCATTTAAAGGGATAATTCAGATTTTGTATGAGGTACTTTTCCACAGTCAGTGTATTACTTTGAATTGATGGCAGTTAGCACTCTCCATGTTTGGAAAAGCAGACAGGAGTACTGCCACAGAAGCTCAGCAATGTACTGCTATGGACGAAGGCAGCAGCAAAACACATGTTAGCCACACAAAAAGTGTATGCTATATTTAGATTATTTTACTGCTCTACCTTGCCATCATACAGCCCTTCCTGATGGGGGACTGAACTGAAACTAAAATGTGTTCATGCTTTTTTTAAAAACACCAGACTCCATTGACAAAACAGTAATTTTACCTTGCAGAACACGGGAGTTGCTGGTCTACCGCTGCCTTGATCAGATAGTTTGTGTTGTTGTTTGACTTTGGTGAAACTGAACCAACCCTCTAAAGCACCAAAGTCACATAACAACACAAACAAACTATCTGATCGATCCAACTGTAGAACAGCAACTCCCGTGTTCTGCATGGTAAAATTACTGTTTTGTCAATGGAGTCTGGTGGCTTTGAAAAGAGCATAAATACATTTAGTTTCAGTCCACTGACTTAAGATAAGTACCTCATATGACCCCATTTCAAAAAATCCAAACTATCTCTTAAAGGTGAGTAGAGAATACTGGCAATATGGATACAGTTAATGCAGTTGAGGGGAAAGATGGTGGGGGTTTATAACTTGACATCTCATGACACAAAAACTTATCAGAATACCTTTACTCTCTGTGTTTGCAGACCCCCCAATGGGTAACGCTCCTCATTTCAGCACTGATGTGACGGACACCTCCATTATAATCTCCTGGACTCCAGTTCCACGTGTTGGATACAAGGTACATTCACTGTTAATACATAACATACAAAGTGTTTTTATACCCCCCCCCCACACACACACACACACACACACACACACATTCATACATCTGGTGTTCCCAATTTCTGTCCCCAAAAATGAACAAATGGCCTGTATGATTGTCTTCAGATGCAAATTGTTTCCTGTCGTTTTCTGTGGAAAGCACATTCCAGTTATTCTGGGGTTAGTGTAGGCCACATTTGAGTTAGATAACATGGGAACTACAGACCTCAGGCTTTAAATCTGATTGGTCACAATATGTCAGACTAGAGATGAGAATGTCCTGCTGGCTACCATGTTCTTGGGAAAACATTGACCTCTGACCTTTACCTCCTGTACCCCCAATCCATACGTCGCTCTTTGCTGTCTCTCTGACACTGTTTGCATTTATCTTTCAGCTGACAGTACGTCCCAGTCAGGGCGGAGAGGCCCCCAGAGACGTGACCTCTGACTCAGGAAGCATTTACATTTCTGGTCTGACTCCGGGAGTGGAGTACACCTACAGCGTCCAGCCAGTTATAAACGGCTATGAGCAGGGAACCCCAGTCACACGCCGGGTTGTCACACGTAAGGATAAACTTATAGATACTGACTGTTGTCTTTTCCCTATTCCTATCTGTCTCTTCCTTATGTATCTTTTACACTTATTTCCTTCCTTCTCCTCTGACCCCTCTTGTTCTTCTTTGTCTCCAGCTCTGTCTCCACCTACTGACCTCAACCTTGAGTCTAACCCAAGCACTGGAGAGCTCACAGTCCAGTGGAACGGGGCCAGTACACCAGGTACACACATAGCGACATTCCCAGGTGTGCTTGAAAAACAACGGATTAAGTCACATTGAACACTGCTGTGCTTCTTTTATGTGTTTTGATAAAATTGGAGGTTGATTTTTTTCTCCTCTGCATCTTATTGTTCCTCATTTCTTCTTCTGATTTTCTACTCCATGTTAACCTTCCTTCTTTTTCTGTCTCTCTCCAAGACATCACCGGCTACAGAGTGACATGCACTCCCACCAACGGTCAACAAGGAAACAGTTTGGAGGAGTTTGTGGAGGCAGGGCAGAACTCCTGCACCCTGGAGAATCTCAGCCCAGGAGTGGAATACAACATCAGCGTTGTTACCGTTAAGGACGACATGGAGAGCACTCCTGTATCAACTACCATTACACCAGGTGAGTGAGAGGTCAACTCAGAACCCTGAGGTGTTAATGGGTTTTGACACCATGAGGTATGGAAATTAGTTATCGAGAGCCTGGTGTGATTGTCATAATAATTTTGTAGACAGGTAAAACACACTGTCCCTGTTTTAAGATTAACATATTATGTTGAAAGCTGTAACAATAACACATGAGCTTTCAACATTTAACAGATACTAGCTCTGCTCTATTAGCATCGCTGCTCTAACTTTGCACCAGCAGCTGAGGGACTGTGCAAAACAGCACCAATACTGTTTTGCAGCACTAATCTTATATTGCTTGTGTATATATTAAGAATTTTCAATGGAGATCCTTCATTGAATAGCAGATGTAACCTCACTAGATGGTAATATATACCAGAAAAAGCAGCCCAGCATTAGCTCTTCCACTGGTGTGATATGTTGAATATCTCACCCCACTGGAAGCAGACAATTTTCATTGCTCGCCTTAACCACTGCTCCTGTCTCTTGTCTGCTGGTTTCCTCTTTCTGGCTCTTATGTCCAACACCTTCCCTCTCCCTCTGCCTCTCGTTTGTTTGCTGTTTCTGTTGTCTCCTCCCTTCCCTCCAATCCCCTTTCCATATTCCCAGAAGTCCCACAGCTGACCGACCTCACCTTCAAGGACGTGAGCGACACCACCATCAGTCTCAGCTGGTCACCGCTCAACACCACAGCCATCACTGGTTACAGGATCACTGTGGTTGCAGCTGGCGAGAGTGTACCCATCTTCGAAGACTTCGTTCTGCCAACGACCGGTCAATATACTGTTTACGGACTGGAGCCTGGTATCGACTATGACATTAGTGTAATCACTGTGACGGAGAATGGCGAGAGCGAGCCCACCACAGTCACTCAGCATACCTGTAAGATCCATTTTCTTTCCTACTAATATCATTACATTTTCTTATTGGAAGGGCCATTCAGTTAGAAAAAAGAATACAAAACCATCAACACTATGCTTACAGTAGACAGATAGTGTGACTTGAGTTGCCAGCGAGGGCGTCACAAATCACATTGTGTGTGCTAAGTTATATAATGTATAAGGTTCTCATTAAGCCCAAGACATGGCGCTTCAAAGCAAACCCTTCAAGTTGCTGATGTAATTGTGCAGCATGCTTTGTTGTCAGTTTAATAATGCTCTTCTTGTGTGTACGTGAGGACCATCTGGTTTTAGTTGTGGAGTTTAATCATACTGAGGCTCCTTTTGCCCCCAAATGCAAACACTGCTTGTTCTCTCACTTTTTAAGATGTCGTAAAACTTAAGATAGATTTATACTGACTCACACATAAAACACAGACTCTTCTCTTAAATAGAGGGTAGTGTGAATACTTTTCTCTTTTAGTCATTTCGTTAATTACTTGTTTTTTTCTTTATATCTATTTTCTCCCCTTATTTGCCTCCTAACTCTTCCATATGATTATTACAATTCTCTGACCACCTTTTACATGAGCAATAAGAAATCTTATCAATGTACGTTTTGAATACACTCTGAATCAAGCTGCTCTGTCTTTTCAACAGCTGTACCAGCACCCACTGATTTGGGCTTTGGCCAGGTTGGGCCAGACAGTATGGAAGTCACCTGGGTCGCTCCTCATGTCCCCAACCCCGCTGACATAAACAGCTTCCTCATTAGGTGCGAGCTCAGTATTGTTTATTTCTGCTTCAAATGTTATCTTGAGTACAAGCTGATTTTAGTGCACCCACGTGTAAAAAAGGTAACACAGTGGCTTGACGTTGTTGGTGTCCTTATTATTCAGGTATCATCCCATTGACGATGAAGATGACAATACCGAAACCAGCGCAGGAGGCAGGAGTAACAGCGTGGTGCTAAGGAGTAAGTTAGAGCAAAAACAAAGACAACACAGTAACACAGAGACACACAAACAACTACATTTGTATTTATGTCTTTTTTTTATTCCACAGACCTGCTGCCTAACACTGAGTATCTGGTGAGCGTGGTGTGTGTGTATGAGCAGAGGGAGAGCTCACCCGTCGTCGGCACCCAGAAAACAGGTCAGTCTAAGATGTTCTAATTTAACAACAGTGGTGAATCAGTCCAGAAACAGATACTAAATAATGTTATTTTTCAGGGCATAGATGTTTTATATTGCTAGTATTTAGGTGATCTTTTCAAATTATATTTTACCTTTATGATTAAAGACTTTTTCCTTGCTTCCTTCTCTGTACCTTTCAACCTTCTCCAGCTCTGGATTCACCAGTTGGCCTGCGTTTCTCTGAGATCTACACCAACTCCTTCACCATCCACTGGCTCGCTCCCCAGAGCAAAATCACTGGTTACCGTATCCGTTACCAGATGGCCAGCGGCGGGAGGACCAAGGACGAGAGGCTGCCCCCATCCAGGAACCACTTTACCCTGACAGGACTCACCGCAGACACAGAGTACTTAGTCAACATCTTCGCAGTCAGCGGGACCCAGGAGAGCCAGCCGCTCAGTGGGAAACAAAAGACAAGTAAGAAAATCCTGATTCATTTCCTCCAGTTACTCACTGTGTTATCATCATTATGTTGTTTGCTTATTTTTTCCTCTCTGACTCTTCACTCTCTCTCCAGTCTCTGATGCTCCCACAGACCTGGAGGTGCTCAACTCATCCCCCACCAGCATTACTGTCCGATGGGACGCCCCACCTGTCACTGTGCGCTACTACAGGATCACTCACGGGGAGAGTGGTGAGTTAGTAATAGAAGTTTAAAAAATTGACTTTATTTTTGTTTTTGCCAGGAAACAGTTTTTTTTAAAGTATTCTTTCTTTTTTGTGTTTGGAGATTCTTGTCAATGTACCTGTTCATCAGTTTATTGAGTGGTGCAAATATTGGCTTTGCTAACATTAATCACATTATCATTCTTTATCCAGGAGGTCACAGTAATCCTAAGGAGTTCACAGTGCCTGGCTCTCAGTCCACTGCTACAATCAATAACCTGAAGCCCGGTACTGACTACACCATCACTGTCTACGCTGTGACTGGCAGAGGAGACAGCCCTGCTTCCAGCACTCCAATCTACGTCATGCACAAGACAGGTACACACACGCAAAGGCAAAACACAGGAAGCATGAGGAAGCAAGATGATCACTAATATGGGTGTCAGTCATTTTCTTTACTTCATCTCTCCATCATCCTCTCCTAGGTGTTGACTCTCCCTCTGATATGGAGGTGATGGATGTGAAGGACAACAGTGTCACAGTGAGGTGGAGCCCTGCCCAGGGCCCAATCAAGGGATACAGGGTGACTGGGGTCCCCAGAGATGGACAGGGACCATCTTTCACTGAGGTGGTTGCTCCAGGTATGATGTTAAACTGCCCAGTATGTGGTGCTCTGTCAATATTTAAAAGCTTTCCTCATTTTTCCCCTCATTTTAGTTTTGTTTAAGGAAACTCTAATATTTTTCCTGCTCCTCTTTTCGTTTTCAGACCAGACAGAGATTACTTTCTCAGGACTTATGCCCACAGTAGAGTATGTTTTGAGTGTGTACGCCCTTGGACAAGATGGAGAGAGCTCTCCAATGGTGGTGAATGCTTTAACAAGTAAGGCTTTACACTTTCTCGAGAGATACTTGGGGAATATTGTTTGCCAGACTTTCAGAAATAAAAATACAACCTCCTGACCTCTTCCCTTACCTTTCCACCCTTCTCTCTTTTAGATGTAGATCGTCCCAAGGACCTGACCTTCTCAGATATCGACTCCACCTCATTGAGGATCACCTGGGACAGTCCCGAGGGAATAGTCACATCTTACCGGGTCTTGTATTCAAGTTCAGAGGAGGGTGAGAGAGAGCTGCGCCCTGCTCCCAGAGGAGATGCTGAGTCTGCTGTTATCTATGGTCTGCAACCCGGTACTGAATACACTGTAAAGGTCATCGCTCTGCATGATGACACAGCCAGCACACCACTGACCGGGACACAGGCTACAGGTATAGAAGAAATTTAGATCTCGGAAAAAACATACAAAAAATATAATACAGATAGATGCCCATGTTGTCAGTTCTGTCTCCACTAACCCTTTTTTATTTTCTGTCCTCCTCCCAGCCATCTCATCACCAACCAACCTCCAGTTCTCCCAGGTTAGCCCTACCTCCTTCACTATGCACTGGGATGTGCCGGGTCAGGAAAACCGACTAAATGGCCAAACAGGCCTCACAGGCTACCGTGTGGTGGTGAACCCAAAGAACAAGAGCGGCCCTACCAAGGAGATCAACTTGGCCCCAGACACCACACAGACATACATCCCTGGACTCATGGTGAGTGTGGGTCTGTGAGTCTCAATGAAGGATTCCAGTTTGTTCTGATCTCTTGAAAAGAAATTATAAGTTAATGCAGTAACACTATGGTGTTTTTGCATACTCTAACCTTCTACATTAACAGTAAATTTAAATTAGTTTAAGGTGGTACCTTTTAAATACCAAGTGGTTTCCATTCATGTTGTTAGAGTGTGAAAATGGACTTGCAGCAACGTCCATCGCAATGAATATTGTCCCCTTTTGGCTCTCCATTAGCTTGCAACAAAAACAGAACTAGGAAAAAATGTGCAGTGGTCACTGATTATGTGATGTTTTTTGTATAGCCTAAACCTAGTAATGAATGTGTTACTTAATGCAGAGTTAAAAGGGTAGGTACAATGAGCTTAAGCTTCAGCCTACACCCTTTTGGCCTATATATTTTTTCTTTCGTTTTCCTTTGAATTGAATGCCTTGTTGTTGTTTTTTTCTTTATTATGTGCTTCCTTTTGAAAAAAAATGTAAATAAGAGCAGAACTGATTTACTACTACTACTTATATTATTACAAAGTTATGATTGTAGCTATAGCCAGTATACTTAAACGCAGTGCTGTGGAGACTGTGCAGCACTTAAGTTTCTTTTCCCCTGTCTCTTTTAGGTTGCAACTACCTATGAAGTCCATGTTTACGCCTTGAAAAACTCTCTGACCAGCAGGCCAGTCCAAGGAGAGGTCACCACTCTGGAGAGTGAGTTTGCAACTCGTAAATTATGAATTTCTGATGAATGAATGCAGTGTTTTGATACGTTAAAAACAGAGACATGGTGTTGTTGCAGTAATGCTGCTACAGATAGCTCTTGTAAAAAGCCACTCTTGTGTTTATCCAATCATTAATTGATGTATACTCTCTCACTCTTAGTTTTGTTCCTTCTCATCATGACATTCTTTCTCTTTCCTCATCTACCTCAAGACATCAGCCCCCCTCGTCGTGTACGCATCTCTGATGTTAACGACTCCTCCATCACCCTGACCTGGCGCTCCAAGACAGAAACCATCTCTGGCTTCCTGGTTGAGGCCACACCAACCACCTCCTCTACAGGCTACATCCCCATTCAAAGGACCATTGGCCCTGACCTGCGTTCATTCACCATCACAGGTACACAAATATGAAAATGTACAAGCATTAATATACACAAAGGTGTGTAGTGCAAGCCCAAAGCTGTGAGAATGTTTAATGTTAAATTGCATATAATATTGTTCAAATGTGACATCAGATTCTTAGTATTACTGCACACAATTCCTCACTAACCTGTCACTGTGCCTTAACTCTCAGGTCTGGAGCCAGGCACCACTTACAAGATCAACATCTATACACTGAAAGGCAATGGACGCAGCGCACCTCTTACACTCACTGCCAGCACAGGTAACCATTAATCTCTATCCAGTTACAGTCAAGAGTAATACATTACTTTGAGTGTGTAATGTTACATCTTTGCCATGATGGCAAGAAATACAGTATATATTGGCGTATGTGTTATATTGATAACAACAGAAATATAAATATAATGTAGTTGAGGTCGTACGAGTACTCACTTGCTTGTCTGTCTCTTCCAGCCAAACCAGTGGTCATCCCACCCACGAATATCCGCTTCACCTCCCTGAACCCAACCAGCATCTCTTTCACCTGGGAGCCATCACGCAGTCCAGGGGTCACTGGGTATTATGTAACCTATGAGGAGGCTGGTGGTTTGCCTCGAGAGGTTATCCCCAGACCCCATGCAGGCCAGAGCTACGCCATCATCAATGGTGAGTGTGAAGCATTAAAATTTACTCTACACATACACATAGAACATACATACACTGATTAACAAATGTGGCAAATGTTGGTAACTTTTTGTGTAATTGTTGTGTTTGGTCACAGGTCTGAAACCAGGAACAGAGTACGTCATTAAGATTGTCGCGCTGCAGAATGCTTTGAGAAGCACACCTCTAGTGGGCAAAGCCAGAACACGTAAGTATACCCATCATCCACATGATGATGATCTTCAGTTTTGGCTTTTATTAAAGTAAGGATTGCTCCAATGTTGACAATGTTTAATAAATTGTGACAATGTTAAAAGGCAGTTTCTATTCTATCTTTCTCTGTGGGGAGAACGGGACATTTGACATTTCTTTTGCTGTTGTTATTCCCAATATCACATACGACTAGTGCGGTAGAACAGTAAAACTAGCTGCTATTAAGTCTTCCCACAAAAATTTTCATAAAACAATGAAATACAACATTATGAGGTGTTTTTATATTACCCACGTTTCAGAATGGTGCCAAGAGCTGCACTAATTAGGTGAGGTAATCCGCTGCCTCCACTCGGGGAGAGGACTTCTGATCATGCCTATCTTTCATGATTATTGTAATGAAGAATAATTTTTCTTAGAGCCACTTTTTTCCCCTTAAACTTGTTTTGACTATGTTAGAGATGTAAGCTTTTATAGCAGTAATTGTTTCTGTTGGCAAAAACATTGTTAAAGTAATAAGTAATAATATCTACATATTGACCATTGCGTCATGTTTGAGATCTGTGCTCTGCTGCCCTCTGCTGGCTTTTTGTGTAACTGCTACTCATGTAGAATTACAGCATACAGCCTTGGCATTGACTGTTATTTGTAGTATCTCATATTAAACACTGATGTTGAGATGTGGGAAAGCCCTCATGGGAAAATCTGCACTTGTGGATTCTCAGCTAGAGGCTTATCGTTACTTATATTGGGTGTCCTGTTGAAAAAAAATGTGATAAACTTGTGTATTGTACGGGCAGGTTGGTGGATTCTGTATTGTTTTAGGAACACAGTGGAATCACCTGCTAAAAATTCAGCTAGTTGGTTCTGTGCATTTGCTTTGTCCTGCTCATGTCTAACAGCTAGCATACATATGTCTTTTGTTCAATCAGAGCCAGTTACAGATGATCAGCTATTGGTCCCCGAGCTGCCACAGCTTCCTGTTCCTCACAGACCCACCACTGACATCCTGGATGTTCCAGAGTCCTTCAATGACAAGATGTAAGAACCTGCGTAATAATACTGAAGCTATGAATTAAGCTTAAAAATGCAGGACCAGAAACCCCTAAAATGTCTGTGCAGTCAAACAATGCTTGTTGTGCTTTTTTACTTCATGCTTTCCCCCATTGTCATCTCTTATTTTAATTATTTTCTCATCGCTTATTCTGTGTCCAGTTTTGACACCAACCATGTTCACTTGGCTGGAACTAGTGGCCAGAACCAACCAGGCCAGCAGGGCCAGCACATCTACACTGAGTACCAGAGCCTAGGCCCCAATCATGGACTTCATGGCCCCTTCAGTGGACCCAGAGAAGGCCAGAGACCAACTCTCAGAGAACCCCTGATCTATATTCCTGTAGCTGGCCCTGATGGACACAGAATCCCCTTGGTCAAGGTGTGTGAGACTTAAATTATCTTCGATTATCTAATTCGAAAATATAGAACTTGGTTCTTAACAGCAGGGTTGCAAATACATCAGCTGTCATTCTTTAATATTTAACATCAAAGTATATATATAACATTTGCGATGATTTTATGACCTCACATTATCTTTGTATTGTTTGATCCTGTAGGTGAGCGATGGTCCCCTGCCAGGTCTTGCATTCGGCTTCCCTGACAATGAAACAGACTTGCCCCAAGAAGCACAGACAGTCACAACCATCTCCTGGTCTGGCGTTCCTCACACTTCAGAGTATGAGGTGTCCTGTAATCCTATTACACATGTGGAGGAAGGCGGCTTTCAGGTATATACACACGCATAATCACACACACATATTTATGGCTGGAGATGTAAGGACCACTTATTAACTCTCTCTTCCTTTATATAGATGCGTCTCCCTGGCACCTCCAACAGTGCCACACTGATTGGACTGACATCTGGAGCCTCCTATAACGTTGTAGTAGAGGCCTTGAGGGGCGAGGCTAAAGAGAAGGTTTTGGAGGAAGTTGTGACCGTCGGCAATGCTGGTACAGTAGTCCACACTGACACAATACAGCAACAATTACGATATAACATTTAAATCAAACGATCAATTATATGGTATCCGTCTTTGTCATGGTGAAACACATCATTTGGTTCTAGTTTAAACATATTTGTTTCTTCCATCTCTTAGTTCCAGGTGACATCCCCATTACCACCAACCGGGACGTGTGCTACGACACGTTCACACAGACCTACCAGGAGGTGGGCTCAGAGTGGGAGCGCATGTCTGAGACGGGCTTTAAGCTGTGGTGCCGCTGCCTGGGGCTGGGCAGTGGCCATTTTAGGTGTGATTCATCCAGTGAGTGGCTTAATAACCCATCCCAGCATGCTTTGCAACACACCATGGAATTAGAAATCAAATAATTCTATGTGGTTTACTCAAGAGGAATTTATAAGAGGAAATCAACAATCAATTATATCACAGACAAATCTGAACAGACTTGTTGGAGTTATGTGGAAAACAAAACCATCAAAACATTTTACATTATTCACTTTATAAATTCCTGGGCCACAGTTCAAAAGCCATAGAATAATACAGTTCTATGTGCAGCAACACATACTTTGTATGAGTCTGTCTGTAGCCTGCCCATGTTGCTCTCTCTGCTCTGCTTCTGTAAACTGTGAAAACATCACAGACAGCAGAAAGCTAAGCTAACCGGCTAGCATCAGTCTCAGTTATTTGTATTGTCCATATAGCTAACATGACAATACCAGAAACTGAGCTCACCATCCATTCACCATAGGTTTAAAGTCATTCCACTATCTGTATGTCTATGTGTGTGTGTCCCCACTGGGACAATGTGTTTATCCAACTCAGGCTCTGTCTAATTTAGAGGATGTGATCACAGTTTGTTTGTTTGAAATATAAATGTGTTTTATGCTTGTTTTACAAAGACTGTGAATTTAGCTGTGTGAGAATCTGTTTCCGTTAATGTTGTGCATCTTTATCTGCAATGTGAAGGGAAAGTGTTTCACCTTTTGAAATTTTTGTTTGGCTGCTCTGTACAATAACTAATGAGACTTCTCTCACATATCCACTTCCCTCTCCTATTCACCCTTTGCTCTCCCTGTCTTTGCCATTTTGATCCAACCTTCCTCTTTCTCTGTGTCATCCTCATGCATTTCTCTTCTCCTTCCCTTGCTCCTCACTCCCTTTTATCTTCTTTCGTTCTTTCTCTTACTACTCTTCCCTCCATCAGAGTGGTGTCATGACAACAATAATAACTACCGCATTGGTGAGAAGTGGGATCGCCAGGCTGAGAACGGTCACATGATGAGCTGCACTTGCCTGGGCAATGGCAAGGGAGAATTCAAATGTGAACCCCGTGAGTACAGACACACAAACACAACCAGGCCTATACACATGGAGACATCAGGCTGTCAGTATTGTCATACAGGGTGATTCTGTTATATTTAGTATATTGTGTCACAAAATAAATTCACACTTACAATTAATAGTATCATAGCAGCTATGTGGGGCTACATGGGGCTACATAGACAGGTTAATAATTGACGCGCCCACTGTAGTAGTGTCAAGTGAAAATTTGCGTGTCCAGCCTCTGCTTCTTGCTTTTGATGTAATATTTATTGCTCACTGTTACATCTTCAATGTGTCACATGTAAGATCCCATAATCATGGTCCAAACATTTCACAAATACAACAAACCTGCGTGCAGCCATTGTGGCGTGGTGGTCAAAAAACTATTTGCACTCTTCCATCCACCAACACAGTGCCCCGAGTAAGTGACCTAAAACACAAAAGTGCCATCTACTGGACCAATTTGGTGCCCACACACACAGATCTTGAAATGGCCCCATCAAGTATCAGATGTTATTACTTTTTTTCTGAGATTGCATAAAAAATACAATTGAAAAATATTCTAATCTTTACATGTTACTCTCCCACTTCAGATGAGTCGACATGTTATGACAATGGGAAAATGTACCAGGTGGGAAACCAGTGGCAGAAGGAATATCAGGGCGCCATCTGTACCTGTACCTGCTATGGAGGACAACAGGTGTGTAACACTGCTACTTTATAGATAATCTTATTGCATACTACTTTTAGAAGTGCATCATGTAGTCCTTGTGATCAGATTGTTTTGTGCATGTGCATTAACCTGTCCCTCCTCCTCTTTAGGGCTGGCGTTGTGAGAACTGCAGAAGGCCGGGAGGACACACCGATGTGGAAGCTGACCTCCTTCAACCTGTTCATTCAGATGTCTTCGACCGGTACAGAGAAAACGCTCTACGCAAACTGGTGAGTGACACACTCTGAGTTTTACTACCAATATTCTGCTCTTAAATAAAGCAAATCAATAAATTAATATTACCATTTAGTCACAGATATCAACACACTGTATTTATACTCGAACAACTTAACGTTTTAAATGAATGTGATTTTGTTCTGTTCATTTTAGTATCTCCTCACCTTTTTTAATTAAAGCTATTATGGAAGTATTAAGTATTAAATTCAGCCTAGTTTTGGTGATCTGTAATTTCTAATTGATTCAGAGAATGTTTCCTATAAATCCAGTCAAAACTAATAATCGCAACATCTCCTCTCTTTCCATCTCCTCTTGCCCTGCCTTTCTCTGCTCTCCAGAACATCCAGTGTCCGATTGAATGTTTGAGGCCGGAGCTGCTTGCAGACGCTCAGAACCCTTCAGATTAAAGGAGAGGGGAGTTTAAGTTAAAGGAGGATGAAGAAGCGAGACCCCTTACAGCGTTGCTACCACTGCAAGAAGGAAGCCTCCTCCTGGTTTTATTAAGAGAAGACATTTCCATCAGACCTGTGCCTTAAAGGTTTTCCCCTCACCAAATTTAAGTGCCTTAACAAGACTTTTTTTACACCAAACTCTGTGTCTTTTCAAAGATCTGTCCAACTTTTCACGTTGGTTGTGATCCTTTCTTCTTGAGTAGAAACAAGGGTTTCTTCATCCAATGATTTTTGAGCACAAATCCTGCTGCTTTATCACCTCAAACCTGCCTACCCCCAAACATACTGTTGACACACACACACACACACACACACACACACACACACACACACCAGATGCAGTATTGTTGTGTTTTTTACTGTTGCTTTGGGATATCTTATAGTATTTCAAAACATTCCATGACAATTTTCTTCCCTTGACCAACAAAATGCATCACTGCAAATGTGTCTGATTTTATATAACTATGTTCCCAAATAATTGTAGCCACATTTGTTGCATTTCCCATGAGTCCCCATGATTTTGAGTCTCACTGTGACTGATAGATGCAGAAAACATTTAAGTAATGGCAGAATGCATTTTCTGGGTCCTTAGTTATTTCCAAATCAGGAGAGCATGACTGTATTGCAGAGGAATTCTGAAGCCGTAAAGTATTTACGCTGTTGCCCAGAACAGCTTTTACAGCTGTCCTGTCTCAGCTTGACTGACCAAGACAGACATGACAGTCACAGTTGGATTTAAATGAAATCGATAGGACGGTTATTATTAATTTGAATCAGCATTCTTTGTAATGAAGGAGATTACAGCTGTAAAAGCTGTAAAATGTATAAGTGTCCTGTCTGTCTCTGTCAGTGTCTCGCTGTTTTGATGAATAGAGCAACAGGTTTCTCTTCAAATTACATGAAATTCAAAACATTTCCTTAGAAAGATAAGCACTGTTACTTTTCAGTTAGTATTAAAAAAAGTTGCCTCGCTATTATTATAGCATAGGCTCTTCAAGTCACCATGTAGATGTGACTCTGTGATCTGTACTGTGGGTGTTTTAAAAGTACAAAATGTACAGCACCTGTAAAATATATAAAGCAAAAGCTGACTGACCAAAAGTGAAACTGTTACTTCACAAATGTATTGGAAAATCCAACATTATTTCCAAGTGAAATGCATTTTAATTACATAAATGTTTGTATTTTTTATTTTTTTACATTTTTTTTTAATTCATTTTTTTTTATTTATCCCTTTTTATTCAGGCATTTTGTTCAATGCTTTTTGGGGTGTACACTTTATTTTTGATTAACTTGTTTTTATATTGTTGGTGCCAAAATCTGAACTACTGTGGACTGAATCTTTTTAATAAACTGAAAAAAACCCAAGACATTTCTTGTCAGTGTTTTTTGGGGGTATGAATAGTTTCCTGGGTGTGAGGTGAAGATAACACAGACTTTAATTGTGTGTAGTGACTCCCAAAAACACAAATGGCTGCTGCTTTTGTAAGATCTGAGTTGTCTGACAGAAGGAAATTTAAGTCAATAATCACAGATAATTTTTACGGTATATAAATGACGGACTACGGCCAGCTGTCGACTCCACAGGCCCTCGATATGTGCAATGTCTGCGCTTTTATTTTGATAAGCGAAATAAACTATAGCGGAAGTCATTCTTCTTCGCGGAGTCGTTGAAGGCAAAATACGTTACGCCATTGGTTCTGCTGGCAAGACTTTCGGTTAAGGCGTCTTTCCTTCAGAATATAGTTTGAATCAAATTGTTCTCGATTCAAACTATATTTATTCACTGAAGCTTAGAGTAAAGATGATGTTTTTTCCTCTTTTAATGTTGCATTTATTTTTTTTAAATATTCTTTTTTTCACATTTCCTCGTGAACATAGAGACAATAGTATGAGAGAATATGATGGAAGACCAGAGAATAAGGGACAACGAAGAGACGAGGGGTTACAAACAAATTGTGATACAGATAAATAAAAGATATGCAATAAAATTATACCAAAAACAAATAAACACTATAATAGAATCTTAAACTTGGAGCACAAATTTAGGGTTTTCACAGCTTTTCTATTGCTTGAGTCATACAAAGTCCTCAAGTAGGATTTTGCTTCCTTTTCAAAGGCACAGAAAGAGGGTTAGATTGTCAGTACCTTATGTTTATGGATATAAAACTTTGCCAGCAATATGATATTACACAGAAAATTCTTGTGTTATTGTAATAATGCTAAATTATCCTCCTGTGACCTGTGTAGTGGGGGAAACGTGGGAGTAATCACCCAGGGCCCTATTGGGAGGTGGGCCCTCAGAATCAGAATCACAAATACTTTATTGATCCCTGAGTGGAAATTGTGATTTGTTACAGTCGCTCTGATGTAAAGAATGGAGAATTGTGAGAAGTAAGATTAAGAGTATGAATTAGAAGTATGTAAATGTAAAGCAATAAAATAAAATAGAAATGAAAATGTGCATTGAAAAATAAATTAAATGTACATTATGCTACGGTGTTTAACACTAGTACTTAAGATATTAAAAATATTAAAAATAAAACAAAATGTGCATTATGCTGCAGTGTTTCACACTAGTACTTAAGATAATAAAAATATTAAAAAATGAAATATATATCGTCACTGTGCTGAGGCTGTATGTGTGAAAATTTTAAATACAATATGTACAACAACAGAGTAAAACAAGAATAAAATAAGTAACTAACTAAATCAAAACTGGTGGGATAAATTGGTTAAAAGACTGAACTTTGTATAAGAAAATAGAGGAAGCTCTTGGAGGCCTCCATCACCCCTTAAAGGCACAAAATGGCTGAGTCTGTGCACTAGGATTTGTCTCTAAACTCTGCTAAAAGCGAGTGAGAGACTGCGTATGTTGCTGAAGCGCCAATGTACACTCTCATGTCTTTCCCAAGGAAGAGAAATTGGTATTCAAAGAAAGAAAAAAAAATGAACAGAGAGGGAAACTGACTGTGAGAAATTCAAAAGGTGAGTGAGAGAGAAAGGGAAGGAAGGGGGGCCACAGAGACTGTCCAGAGGGCCAAGAGTTTGGTACTCCGGCCCTGCTCCTTGTGCTTTGTACTTGTGCTTAATTCACACTAATAGATTAAAATTTATGGAAATTATGGAGGAAAAAACACTTAGTGTCTTAAACAATTCAGTAGAATTTGTCGTTGATACGTCGAAATACTTTCATGAACGGAGTAGAGGCGATGCTTTTATTCTGAAAGGACTCACAGCGGAAGTGTCGTTTATGTTTCCCGCTGAGGAAGCGAGCGAAGAGTAGTAGGGCACAACTTCGAGGGAACTCCTGTTAATTCTCCTGAACACACGCAGAGATGGACACTGATTCTATAGACAGTTTGATCCTGAAGCTCCACGATGTGGACGCGGTGAAGTTCGGAGAGTACAAGCTGAAGAGCGGCATGATGACACCCATTTACATCGACCTGAGGGTGCTGGTGTCGCACCCAGCGCTCATGAACCAGGTAAACACGTGCTGCCCTTTCCGCTACACGGCGCGATGGACCTCAAATTAAATGTGTTAAATTAACAAAAGTGAAACATCGCACTGTGACTTTGTTCAAACTGTAAATGATACTATAAAGTCACCCACATGTTGTAGTGACGCGGTATCGATGCGCACGTGGGTGTTTATCAGCAGTCTGAGAGTCCACACTGCTGTGTACATAGTATTGGACTAGAATTTTCACTGAACCACCTCATTATGGGATTACAACCGATGCAAGATTTGTTTATATATTTAGCATGTTTGACACAGTATCAGCAACATTACAACTATGATCTCTACAAATATGAGTAAGAAATATTAATCCTGCACTTATCCAGGTCATTTACCTTAGTACAGTTTAATCATTGTTTGATTCTGATAAGATAAGTGAGTAGTAACTATAGTAAGTCAGTGCACATGCACAAACACAGTCTGATCACATGGAGTACATTATGTAGACACCTAAAAACATTTAATACCATTTAAATATTATAAGACAACATTTAATAAAAAGTATTAAACCTTGTAAACATAGTGGAAAAATGAGGGGGGGTCATCCATGGTAAAAACTTCCATTCCATTGTTTTGTCATTGACCCTCTTGCCACTGCACATCTTCTATCTTGTTTCATATGCAGGTGTCAACTCTCATCTACCAGCGAGTGCAACAAGAGGGGCTACAGTTTGACTCGGTGTGTGGGGTGCCGTACACAGCCCTGCCTCTGGCCACGATCATCTGCTCTAGACATGAACTGCCCATGCTCATCAGGCGAAAGGAGGCCAAGGACTATGGTGAGTGGGTGGAGGGCTAGGCTTTATTAAACAAACGTTGAGTGTTGACTGTGGAAACATTCATTAGCGGTTAAGAATTGTCCCATTTTGAAACACTTGATCTTTGGCGAGTGACATGTATCAGAACCTTAACTCATTTATGTATGGCATAGAGAATGAAGGACTTCTTATACATGTTCTGGCTGGTTCTTGGTACCTGAAATCAACGGCTAGACAGAAGCAGCTCAAACTGAGTGTAGAGGATGTGAGATATCCGCAGTTTTATGACTGGCCCTCCTGCGTACAGCACTGTCAAAATATATTGCAGTGTTTCTTCAGTGACTTGCCATTCCCCCTCCCTGCAATGTCAATAGTCTGACGAGATTGTTTGTGCTATGTGGGTTGACGTGTTTACTTTATGATGCAGTTTTGGCTACACCTCTATCAGTGAGGTTGTTGCAGTTTTTGCTCTCAGTTGTCAAGGACAAACACATACTGTCACATTCCTGTGATATGGTGCAAAATGACTGAGTTAAAATGTTAAAAAGTAGCATGGGAGCAGTTTTCTTACATGTGTTATTGAGAGATGATTGACATTTTAGAAAGTCTCACCTGGCTTGCGGTAAGTGCATTGTAGACATTGACCTAATACTATGCTGTTTGTCAAACACACAGCAAACACACAGATATATCTGCTCCTTCAGGTTTGACAAAACAATTCTAGAAAATCCTGAAAGTGCTGAAAGTAAAGTTTCACACCAGGTGATACATACAGTTTGTGGTTGTAGCATATTTGTGAATCAGCAGAAGCTGTTGCCCCACTGGAACGTGACCTCTTAAAGGCCTTTAATCAGAGTAAAAGTGACGCAGTTACTCTGCTTGTCCACAATAGGGACTGATAAGGCTCCTTATGTAACCCTTCTAGGAACCAAGCGTCTGGTGGAGGGCTCATTTCGTGAGGGGGATACATGCCTGATTATTGAGGACACAGTGACCAGTGGCTCCAGCATCCTGGAGACTGCTGAAGTGCTCAACAAAGGTGGACTGAAGGTGCAGTATCAAAAAACACTAGACATTGTAAAATAACATGGCTGCTTTTTTTTTGTTTGTTTGTTTAGAATGTTCACTGTAAAGGTTGTAGAAGCCCATCAACTACGGTAAACGTGTTACCAACGGCAACAGCCATCTTAAACCTGGCCCCAGTGGGTGTAGCCATCTTTTAAAATCTTATTGGT
Organism: Epinephelus lanceolatus; assembly: GCF_041903045.1. NCBI lineage: Eukaryota > Metazoa > Chordata > Actinopteri > Perciformes > Serranidae > Epinephelus > Epinephelus lanceolatus. The sequence goes on from NC_135747.1 coordinate 13,949,760, forward strand.
TCAAGGTGACAGATGCCATTGTACTCATGGACCGAGAACAAGGCGGTGTGGAGATGTTGGCTTCTCAGGGAATCAAGCTCCATCCCATCATCTCCATGTTCACGCTGCTCAACGTGCTGCTGGCAGCCGAACGCATCGACGCTGAAACCGCCCAGAACGTCCGCAAGTTCATCTTGGACAATAACACTTTCAGGTACAGTTGTACCATCGTCCCAGCTAAGATGATGAATGTAGTGCGGAGTGTAACTGTGTGTGTTTTAATGCATATTTTACACGTAACAATTGCAAATGTAACATTTGCTTCTTGGTTCTTTTAGCCCCAAGGAGGAGAATGGTAACGGGGTTCCTGCCACCAAGAAACCATGTATGGAACAGGACATTGAGCTGAGCTATGCAGACAGAGCCGAACTGCCAAGTATGTAGTCTTCCAAGTTAGTCAAAGGGCAACACTGGTGCAATGTGAATATAATTGACAATGTTTCTGTGCAAGGTTACACCCAACGTGAAATACAAATACTTTCTACCTTCTTGGCCTCGGGGGGGATGATTTTTGTGATCCTTTTAAAGCATTGTAAGGGGGATTTATACTTGTGCAGTGGTGTGTCTGTGTCGCTCTGCAGTTACACCTCCAAAACACTAGGTGGCGGCAGAGGTTTCTGTGAAGTGCTGTAAAGTTTAGTTGATTCAAAACACACATTAAACATGGCTTAATAGAAACCGTTTCAAACACAAGTACACAAATCAGCTTCACCCATAACTCGCAACATTCACAGACAAAGGATTTGTCTTTGCTGGACACATTTTCCCCATAAATACAACATGCTAATGTTTTTTTAGCACAAGCCTACAGCATTTTACATTGTATAAATTAGCCTAGCAGCTAGCGGACTTTTCTCTACTCAAATGAAGCCAGGGCCAACAGCAACATTTAACAAAGCTAATGTTACAAATTTCGGCTCTATTACAACTCACAAGGTTCACCGATAAAACCACACAAATATAAGATGCTAACATTATTAGCACACGCCCATTACATTTTACATTGTATAAATTAGCCTAGCGACGAGCAGAGATTTCCTCTGCTCATATCAAGCTAGGATAAATCCTGAAGGATAAATCACACACAAGACTTGAAATGCTATTTTTGTGGAGGCTTTACTGTCTACACAATTTATTGTTTCTTATCTGTGAAATGAAAGTAAATAAAAGCTTCGTTTCCACTGAGGGAAAAGGTCTCAGCTCACAAAAATAGACAGGTCTCCATCGCCATGACACATACTTATATTTCTGGAGAGGTGCACTTCAGGCTATGGCGTAGGTACAGCGTCAATTTGACACAGACGTATAAATTCCGCCTTATTCTTAATTTCTCAAAAAGTTTTGTTTAGAGGTGGTGTCAATTTCAATAACAAATAATACATTCAGAATCGAAGCTCTTCATCCAGTCTGTCCTGCCTCTTGTCCACAGACATTCACCCTCTGGCGTCAAAGCTGCTGAAGACCATGGAGGACAAGCAGTCTAACCTCTGTGTGTCCGCCGATGTGACGAGCAGCGAGGAGCTTCTTCAGCTGGCGGACTCTCTTGGTCCCAAAATCTGCATGCTGAAGACCCATGTAGACATCCTCAAGGTTGGAGTGGAACCGTGATCATATTTGACACAGAGAATATTGTCAGGACAAATAATCTGATGCTGTTGTTGTGTCTGCTAACAGGACTACACAGTGGTCTTCATCCAGAAACTGCAGGCTCTGGCCGAGAAACACAACTTCCTCATCTTTGAAGATCGCAAGTTTGCTGACATTGGGAACACAGTCAAGCATCAGTATGAAGGTGGGTGGATTTAAAACCTTTTACATTTCCTTTCCATATTTGGACATGCTTTATCTGTCTTCAGAAACAACTGTTGTGTTCAATTTTTAAGTATCTAAACACTAAGCATGTGTATCCATTTCCCAGGGGGTTTGTACCAGATCTCATCCTGGTCCCACATAGTGAATGCTCATGCGGTGCCAGGGCCCGGGGTTGTGAAGGGCCTGAGTGCTGTAGGAAAGCCTCTGGGCCGTGGCTGTTTGCTCATAGCACAGATGAGCTCCCAGGGGTCACTGGCTACCGGTGAATACACAAAGACTGTGGTAAGCATGTCTGTGTGCTTTGTAAGTTTACTCAAATAAAGAGTGTATTGTTCAGGATTATCAGTTTACCATTTTTATGCCACTGTGCCGTCGACAGCTGTGGCGGAACATATTGTGTGTTCAGGATGTCCATCTGTTTGCCCCATTCTTGTATATGCAATATCTCAGGAATGCCTGAAGGGAATTTCTTAAATTTTGAGGTTAAGTGACAAAGTGGAGAATTGATAGGTCAATCAGTGGTCGCACTGATCAGAACATATCAGATCAGATCGATGGATCAGAGGACCCGCTGCTGTAGAGGTGAGTGAAAGGAAACTTGCAGACCCAGAGCTGGACCACGGGTCATGCAATAGGTTGCAAAAACGGTTGACAACACTAAAATGAGAGCACTATTGCGCCAAGAAACAGAGCGTTGTATTTCTAAATAAATGAAGGACAAACGATGAAGCTTCATTTCACTGCATCTGGCATTCTGCTGCTCCTACTGTTCCGAGAGTGTGGTGCTATGAATAACCTAACGGTATATTCCACCAGTGCTCCTAATTAACAGTCCAGCTCAAAAAATAGAAAATCAATATGTGGTAGCAAATACTGATATCATGTCAGGCCGCCTCAAATACATGACTGTGTGGAATTTATGACACTAATCTTGGGTGTCCATCTTGAAACTCTGCTGATTATATAGATCTTCTGTGCTGTTGAGTATAAGATGTGTGTGAAGCATACATGTTTTAGAAATGTGTTGCTTCTTTGCAGCAACATCCATATTTAGAGTATTGTTAGTGGTGATGGCTACAACTACAACACAAGCTCAGTGATTTTTCTGATATTGAGCTACAGGTGGTTGTTGTTGCACCATGTGATGAAGCTCTCTATCAGTGCTTTGTTCTCCTCTGTATAAATAGTCTTAATGTGAAGACGGCATGACAGCCTTGTATTTATTTCCTTTAAAGTCTTCACTTCATATATTATATGAGTCAGACATGGATGTAAATTTCAACTTGACTGGTTGGCAGAGCCATACAACTGTAAGGTGGTAATTCTATTTTATCTCTGTTATCTATCTGTACAGGTGAAGATGGCGGAGGAGCAGTCAGACTTTGTCATTGGGTTTATCTGTGGCTCTAAGGTCACCAAGAGGCCAGAGTTCATCCACATGACCCCCGGGGTGCAGTTGCAGGCTGGAGGTAAATATGACTTCATTTTGATTATTGACATTTGTCATTTCTTTGCAGTGGTTGATTTTTTTTTTTTCCTGGAAATGTTGAAATTTACATGCAACTAAAAGGAAACTATGAAATCATGTAAAAGTAATATTACTCTTTATTACACTCAAACAAAATGCATACATATTTGTATAGATACAAGTTGTCCATACACATTGAACTGTTGTGTCGCATATTTTAAATAGTATTACTCTGTATTCCCTCATCAGATTTAAAATGAAAGAGTTAGTAGCCTATAAGGTTAAAGTGCAAACCTTCAGCTTTAAGGATTTTTGATACAACATTCATATTGAGTGGAAAGTGTCAGTCAATGAGCTCTTTTAATGCACAGCACCTCAGATTTAGGACAGTGGCTGGCACAAATACAAGGTGTGCTTTTTACTCCTGTAGGTGATTTATCTTTGATGCCTTAAACAGAAAAACAGGTGTAAATAACGTGATGACTTTCCACTCTGCCCTCTTATTGGTGCTGAGACTTGTCTTCAACACAAGGAGGTGCTATAGTATAAGAAATGATTGCTGGGCCTGTCATCAATAGTTCCCCTCACACTCTTCAACATCCTCCCCCTTTCTCTGTCACCCCTCCTCACCCCTTTCCCCACCCCTCTCTGCACCCCCTGTCTTACAGGTGATGGGCTGGGCCAGCAGTACACCACCCCAGAGGAAGTCCTCTGCAACAAAGGCTCTGATGTCATCATCGTGGGTCGCGGTATCCTGGAGGCCCCTGATAGGCTGAAAGCTGCTGAGTCATACAGAAAGTCAGGCTGGGAGGCTTACACAAAGAGACTAGGCCGCAGTGGCCAATAGGAGCTCAGGACAGACCTTCATCACATGTAATTGCAAATTGAACCTAGAACTCTAACAAGGACTTCTGTGGATGACCTTTAAGTAGTTTCTCCTTTATTCCAGTGTGCACATAGTTGTATACATAGAAACATATGTAGACATGTGCGTCTGTACACCACACTGCCACATCAAAATGCACATCCACACAGGTTGCAGGAGGTACCTGGCAGGTGTGGGGAAGTGGTTAAGATATGTAACTGTGTTCTTTTGATTCCCTCCTATAAATAAACCGCACAACTTAACCTAAAGTCCATCTGGCCTGGGTACTCTTGCAGGTTTAACTGATTTGGGGAAAGGTTTCTGTGTTTCTTTTAGGTTAATTAATTCCTCCTGTTGGAGATGAGATGTGCATTACCTACAATAGCTATTTTTTTAATGAGTTCTCTGCTAAACTCCCAAAGACCCCTCAGGATTTCTTACAGCAGGAATACAAGGTTCCAGTCAGTGTGGCACAACCACCATTCTTATGCTTTTGCTTAATTGCTGAAATACCAGACCAAGATTTGTAGTAAAAATTAGATTGGGTATGTTTAATACTTTTTTATGGTTGTGTAATATTTAGATTGGCATTTCCAGAACCAAACTGACAGGCACAGAGTATGTTGAAATTCAGCTTCACAGTGTATCAGTATTAAGTTGATTTTAAGCTTGTATGTACAGATAGTTCATTTCATAGCAAATGGAACAGCTTGGTCAGTGACACTTGAGTAATGGATGATTGTATTCAAATAATGTTTTGACTGTGGTTCTGACTTAACTATGCTTTTTTAAAGGGAACTCTTTACATAATGAATTTCATACATCAACTTAAATGTATTTTGAGAATATGACAAAATGGTGGGCCATATGAACAAACCTTTTTCAAGAGCTGTAGTTGTTTTTGCAGTTGTTAAGTACAAGATGAGGGAATGCAGATTGCAGCCAGATTAGTTAACACAACTGTCTTAAGTCCAACGTCTGCCGTCCATATTTAAAATATCAAATACTGAGGTGAGGCAATAATTTCCCCAAAGTCATATAAAATTGTTTATAATGTATCATGATTCATTTCTTTCCAGAATCAGAGTCGATAAACAAGTTTTGTTAAGACGAGAGAATTACCTTCAGTTTGTGGCGCCTCCCTTTAAAAACAGACAGAAGTTGAATTTTGTTTTCAGTGTGTCCTGGAGCCATGACAGTTGTGCTGTTACTACTCGGCCTGTAGGCAGTATCATGGCGTCATTGTATCCTTGAGTGTGTTATCATACATGATTTAATGAGTAAATGTCTTATCTAACAAAGACCTTGTTTGGTTTTTTTCCCTCCATGTTCTTTCCTGTTGTGACTAGAAGAAGAAATGCAATGTGTGTTTTTGTAAAGTGAGACTGAATACTTCAATAAATCATATGTTGGAAAAGCTTTTCATTTCCAGCTCAGTGTTTGGTATTGCTCCCCACTTGTACATATATGTTCTTAATGTAACAATACTACTGTTCTGTTACTTGTGTTTTAAACTTTTTAGAGTGGAGAGATGCCATTGGATATTTAGTTATCCTAACTTTAGTATAAGGAAATATTCAAGTTGGACATACTTGAATGCACATCAGTTAATAATTTGTTCTAATCTTAGATACTGTATATTCAAATACTACATTAATGGTCTTATCAGCTGCCTTTTATACACACTGTAAGATGTAGATTGCGCAGGATTATCTCCATTGCTATGTGATGTACCAAGGTTTACAAAGTGCATTTCAAAACTTCAATGTAATCATGTTTAAAAACTGATGAGACTGTGAATAATGTACCAGCAATCAATGTAGCATGAAATAAACTCAGTGGTTATTATAAAATCATTTTGCAGACTGTCTTCATTGAAGACTAATTTTAGTTAGTTTCTGTTTATCTGAACTTACCCTAATAAAAGCTGAAGACACTGTTTGTTGACTGATTTTACTAAATGAATATCAGAGCCACTGTGAATTATGAATGACAAAACCTCAATTTGATTTGACAGTGAGCCAGAACAGAATTCCAGTTTAAAGCAATTGCTTCTAATCAAATAAGTAGGCCACAGAAATATGGTCAATGGGAGTCTTGAGTCTCACAGAACTTTTTCACGTGTGTGTGTAATCACTACAGGAGGCAAATATTTTTGAAACTAATATACTGATTAGTATAATTAGTTGGTTTTGATTTACAGTATATATCATGAAATACGACAAATGTGTGCAAAATAGTATCAAAATCAAGTAATTCTATGGAATTGTTGAACTTTTTATTGATTTACCAAAAGTGCATGTCTTGCTGGGTTGACTGTCTTTCCATATTCTGTGTCACGTTTCATTTACTTTCGCCTAACTTCTCTGTATTGTGTCTCTGACTTTGAGGCCTTGTGAGGGAGATGAAATAAGAATGGTCAAAACTGAAGCAACAGGGGCCGAGATATCCTAACTTATATCCCTCAGTTTGTAATGTCAGTCTTAAACCGAATTTATAGCAAGATAACCCTGATGACATCATAGTAAGTAGAGATGACATAGGTCCTCCAGAGCAGCTAAAATTATACAACTGTTTTCACAAGCTGAGCAGCAGTTACTATGACCAGCAAAGAATCAACTAGAAGCAGTGGCACCCCCAGAAAATTTTCATAGCTGATGGGGCACCAAAAACCAAAAACCATAACTGAATTTTTGGAATTCATGTATGTTTTAATGTGTTATGTGTGTATGTTGCTCTTTAAATAGACTGGTTTGACTTTTTCTTAAAGAGACAAACATACATCTTTAATTTGACGGAGTACATTGATTGTGAGGAACAAAACATTTACTGGACACAAACCTTACCAAATTACTGAAGACTCATGGGTACCCATTGAACCCATTTTTATAGAGATATCTTGAGATGGGAGCACAAGGGACCCCTTGAAAATGTTGTTCCCTCGCCAAAATTAAGCCTAACTTTGAAGCATAATTTCGCTTTAGGCTGTGTAATTTAACAAGATACCATTACCTTCATGCTAGCTTAAAAAAATGAGCGTCTTGAAGACAGAAATGTTGACCTATTCTTTTCATCACAGAGAGGCAGCAATTCTGGGAGTGCCACTGACTACTCAGAGAGTGCATACCTCAGCCTAGGCCAAATGCCTTATCTTGCAATGTTACAAAAGTGAAAAATAATTTGTGTGTCCACCCTGTGATTCAGATCTCCTCCAAAATTCTTCTTCCTTGGCCCACTTTCCATTAAGATTCATGAAAATTGGGCGAATCGTTTTTCCGTAATCCTGCCGAGAAACTGACAAACTGAACTAAAAACATATCCTTCTTGGGGGAGGTAATCAGATTGGAAGACTGTCCCTTTAATATAAAGACTGCAGTAAGTTTGCAACCAAGGAGGTCCAGCCCACAGAGCAGTAACAAGATCTCTGATTGGCTCGCTATCATGGTTCATGTTGTGTGGAACAGGTTCTGTTCTCAGTTGGCTAATTAGAGCTCTTTATATTAGCGTTGTCTTTTAATTACCCATAGATTTTAGTGTTGTTGATTTATAGATTCAATCATAGTGAATTAACTGGCTATTAAATCACCTGAAAATATCCACAACTTTCTTATTCAGAAGCTTTTCAGACAAAGAAAAAACAGACAAAAGAAAGAAAGAATGTTGAACCAACTCCAAAAACTTTCAATTGAATGTTATTAATTCAAGTCTTGACTCTCTGGTTTCCTGCTTGGGGAGAGTAGACTATGTATGTGTTTGGCTACATCAATGTTTCCTTGTGTCTCAGGGTGGATTTTCTCCTTTAGTGGCAGTTTGAACCCCGAGCATTCTCTCTCCACAACACCTGCAAGATTCACAGCGAGCTTTTCTACCAAAGCTGTCGGGCAAGGTGAGCCACCCAACTGCAGAAAGTCATTTGCAAGGCATATGACATGGAAATGATGCCCGAACGGGCGCTGAATGGGACAAATGGAGTCGACAGGTAGCTACGTTACAATGCGCCTTTTTACAGACAAACGCAGGCACAAAGGTCAGACACGTTGCCTGGCACAGAGGAGGCGGAGGGAGGGCGATTTGGATGGAGGAGAAGGGTTGGTAAGAATAATGCATTTAGTGTGTGTGTGTGTGTGTGTGTGTGTGTGTAAGTGTAAGTGTAGGTGTGTGTGTGTGTGTGTGTGTGTGTGTGTGTGACACAAACACCCCTCCCCCTTTATGTCAATATTGGATCAGAGCAACGCACCGTGCAACAGGTGTCTGCGCCCTGAGGATCCTCTGTTGATTTCATCCATGAGGGGTGGAGAGAGAGAGAGAGAGAGAGAGAGAGAGAGAGAGAGAGAGAGAGAACATGTAGAGGTATAAAAGGTGTATACCTGTCACACACAGCACACATCCAGTGCGTGTAAAAGGTGAGCCAAACCTGACCAAGCTTGTGCACGTTGGCCCTTGCTCTGCTTCTCCTAAAGGTAGGCTGTGAGGTCTCTCATTGGTTTCTTATTTCCTTCAGAGCATTCACTCGTACAAATGTGTACACTTGCTTGGTGTTCTAACTTCTCCAAATCTTCCTCCAAAGGTTACCCAACAGCAGCGAAGCCAGCTGTTAACGTGCACACTACCTCCCTCCCTCTCTCCGGATCATCGACACACTGTGATCGTTACTGTGACTTTTTCATGTCCGTATTTGCTTCACGTTGAGCCTCACGTACAATACCTGAAGATGAAGTTTTGTTCGTTCGGCTCGCGTTATGCAGGTACGGGTTGGCAACTGGAAAAGGCACAAACTGTGTTCTATCGTCACAAGAGCATAACTGCTGTTAACACTGTCAAGCCTCAGTTGAAGACAAACAATGGAAGGCTGTTTTTGGTTAGGTTGTTTTAAAAGGTTGTTTTAATGTGGTTCAAGAGTGCCAGATGGGTGTGTGAGTCAAGTGAGTCAAATTGTAGCAATGAAAGTCTTGAAAATCCATCAGTATTGTATATTTCTGAGAAATACATCAACCATAAAGTCAGGACTACTGCTCTATCTAAGAGGCCTTGATAAGAAGAGAGTCTCACTAACTGAAGCGCCAGGTGTGTGGCACATTTCACTGAGCAGAATGCCTTATTTGCATACAGCTGGAACAGGCAATGCTCTAAAGTTCCTCTGACTGCTGGAGACAATCATTTATCCACAGGTGAACTGTATAAACTCCTAGAAAAGTAACTTATATAAAGTTTATTTGTTGGATAGGTGACTGTGTCGAGCAAAGAAAGTGTTATCAGTGGTTTAAAAGTTCCAGTTTAAATCCATCAAATATTTTCTTGTTTTTACTTAAAATGTGAAAGACAGATTATGACTCACAGCCTCACATTACTCCATATGTTCATGTAAAACCTGCTTGCTCTTAACACACACACCTGTCTCTACTGTCTCTATCATTACTGATAAATCTGTAACTGAAACTGGCAAAACGTCCAACTGATGGTCATTAACTGTTTGTTTTCTAACCAGCGGTTGTTCTCTCCCTAATGTGCCTGCAGCTGATATCATATTGTATGTGCTGAGAAGGTTGACATTTACAACGAAAGGGACGATTAGCTCCGTATCTCCCTTTGGGGCTTTTTTTATAATCATTTTCCCATTGGCACATTCATGTTGACAGCATGTTTTTTCCACCGGGGGCCTATTCATTACTGTCCATCTCTTACGTCATGAACTGAGGCTGCAGGCGAGCACCAGGGAGCAGAGAGATGGGCTTAATGGGAGGTTATGTTAATCATTGACTAAACATTAACCACACACACCAGACATCTGATATGGGCCATCTGTCATGTGGATGCTCTAATACAGCATTCAGCCGTCATTCATCATATTTATTGTTCCCTATGTTTAAGAGTGCATCATCCTGTCAGTGCTTTAGTTTGTCATTTAAAGATACACTGGTGTTTCTTTTCTTTTATCCAGCTCTCTGATGAGGAGGCAAAGTGAATGTTGTGGATTTCAGACAATAAATTCATGAAGCCAGTATTGCAGCTATATTATTCCACCTTCTGAGTCCCATTTTAAACTGATACATTCATTCAAAAGCAGCACAGTCACTCACAGTGCCAAAACACATTGTACACACAGATTACAATCCCTGACCAACTTAATTTATGACTAAATGTTCCTTAAATTGGCTGCTTAATCAATTTATGTGAAAAAGAAAAGTTACAACTGAGGATTAGGTTCACACTCAAGTCGCGTTTGATCCGTGCAGCCAAGAATGACATGAGATAAACAACACCATGCTCAGTGTTCTGTGCTTGAAAATGATAAATCACCAATAACTACCTTGTCTGAAAATCAACCGCATTATGTTGTACGCCTTTAAGTAGTTTTAAGAGGCATTTGTATCTCTTTGTGACTATATATGTCTCACAGTACAGCGTGTCTGTCAGTGCTTAAGCAGATGTTTGAAACACAAATCTTTAATATGTTTGGTTCCCCACATTCTCCCCTTAATGCTGTTTTTGTTTCCTCAGCTAATCCCCATCACTTTTTATTATCTCACAAAACACCTCATTTAGGTATCATCACCTTATAGACATTATATGAAAGCCCGCCCAACGTGTCATTCTTTACCTGAAAGCCTATTTGCCTCTGCTCTAAGCTCTAGTCAATATTTGCTTAAAGCCAGAGGAAGGGAAAGCTCACACTCCTCAGTATCCTGGTTACCTTGCCCCGATTTAAACAGACTGTCCCAACTGGTCCTGCTGCTGCTGCTGCTGCTGTTACACCCTTCCTACCAGCTCCAGGAGCTGTATTAGCAAGCACGTCATTTGTTCAGGATTCAATGTGGAGGCTTAGACAGCTGCTTCTGTACAAATGAAAGAGTCTGAATGTATATTTAGTGGGAGTTGATCCCAATTTGAAGCCGTTTGGATCAGGTGATCAGCATCAGATGCTGTATTGTAGTCGTCTGTCTTTTGTCATCTTTAAAATATGCCTGACAATTAACTTCTCTCAGTGTGAGTTTTGAAAGCAACATGAGAAAGAAAAGTTAAGAAAAGATGCTGGATACTCTGCATCAAACCTGCAAGAATATTATGTAGCAGTGCTTATATTGGTGACAGTCATTTTTCTGTACGTAACATTGAACATTGAAAACCTTTTTGTTATACTCTCATTTCCTTAGGACACACAATAGGAAAGTAACAGGCAATAGCTCAGTCCATAGTGACTTGGGTTGGGAACCGGACCAAAATATGGAGCGTGGACTGGTAGCTGGAGAGGTGCCAGCTCACCTCCTGGGCACCGCTGAGGTGCTCTTAAGCCAGGCACTGAACCCCCCAACCGCTCGGAGCACCTGTCATGGACAGCCCCACTCTGACATCTCTCCAGTGCATGTATAGGTCCTGTTTGTGCATGTGTGTGTTCGGACCTGTGTGCAATTGACAACAGAGTGAAAAAATTTAATTTCCCCTTGGAGATTAATAAAGTATATATATATAATAAAATATATATAAATTTATTAATTATTTAATTAGGGGTGTTACAGTGGGGGCAAAAGTGGGACTGATTGCTCAGGGTCCCATTAGGAGAGGGGTCCCTCAAAAGCCTAGAATTAAAAGATTGTTTTTTTATTATTATTTTTATTTCTAAGTAATAAATGCCATAACTAAATTAAAATCGGTAATAAATTGGTTAAAAGACTATTTAACTGGTTAAAAAGAAAATAGTGGAAGCACTCTAAGGGCCCCTCCGACCTCTTAAAGGTGAGGTGCAAAGTGGTTCAGTCCGCCCCAGCATGAGAAGTTGTCTCTAAATGCAGTTAGAGCCAAGTGAGTGACTGCTTATGCTGCTGGAGCACAACACACACTATCATGTCTTTCACCAAGAAAGGGAAATTTGATTCCAAGGGAAAAAAAGAAAAGAAAGGGAAGTAAAGCAAACTGACTTTGTGAGAAAAAAAAGGTGTGTTAGAGAAACATGGATCAAGAGAGGAGGGGCAGGGGGCCCACAGAGACTGCTTATGCATAGTGCCCAGAATTTGGTACTACACCCCTGCATTTAATAGTTATCCATACCTTACCTTTTTGGTTGGTTTAACACGTTTCATATTAACTTACTTTGTATGTTTCCACCTGCTTGGTCAGCTAAGTGTGAGCACAGAAAATGTACACACAGATGATATTAATATATTCTGATAAAAAAGATGTTTTAAGCATTTTATTTTAGGTGCTATTTGTTAATTAATTAACATTGTCATTTTGTTTATGGATATTATCATTCTACTACTGTGAAATGTCTTTCTGTCCTTCTCTGCTTTCTGTTCTTCTCTGCTGCTCCTCCTCAGGCTTTTTCTTCATTATATATTTGCCTAAATCTAAATCAAAGGTACAATGACAGAGGGGGCTTTATGTAAAGAGCGCTCTCAGTATAAATAAAATTGACTTGACTGCCAGGAAACCCCAGCGCACACCTTCTCTTATTTCAAGCCTCGTGCTGCCCCGGCTGTGACCCTATAAACTCTGCCACACTGTATCAGCACCATTAAGACCACTGTTTGTATCTGTACAGCAGGAACATGATTACATTTGTGGTGCCTGCCTGCCAAACTGTTTGCTGCTATCTGTAAGTGGTAGAGAGTGCTACCCAGAGGCTGTGTGTGTGTGTGTGTGTGTGTGCGTGTGCTGCCTGTAGGCTGTGTGCTGTTTCCTCTGACAGTTACCGATAATAAAGAGTCATGCAAATGCCCGAGGCCTGGTCCCTCTCCTGGTTGGTGACTTCTTACCTTTGCTCTTTGACTTTCTGATGGTACTGACTGAAGTGTGCTCTGGTGATGATGATGATGATGATGATGGTGATGATGATGATGATGATGACGATGATGATGACGATGATAAAAGTAATAATCTTCATTATTGCAATTTCAGAAAAAATATCCCAATGAATAAATGTGATGTTCTATAAAATGCAGAAACAAAATTAAGAGCATCTCGTTTAAATAACTATTAATAACCACAACAAGCATTTTTTTTTCGAGAAAGGAAGTCGATATAAAGTAGCAAATGTGAATTGCAAAGTTTCTTGCTCTTGACTGTCTATCTCAAGCAAAAATAGCCTCCCTTGTGTATGTCCTGTCTGCTTGTACACCTGACTGCCAACTGATTATGTGTGCCTGTCATCACAATTCAATACTGATTGTCTTTCTGTGTACCTCAACAGTCATAAATCATTAACACTAGCTCAGAAAACAATATCATAATTTACATAGCATTTCTCTATGTTTTCCCTGCAGGTAAACCCAGCTGCTTGGGTGTCCACGCAGAGATCAGTGAGGACAAGCGGAGGAGGTACAAGCAGATGTCCCGCTTACATCACTCTTACCTGGATTAGTCTCCACGGTAACCTTCCACCTGAAGGAGGGCATTTATTCAGTGCAATCTGTGTGTGTGTGTGTCTGTGTGAGTGAGTGAGTGTGTGTAAGTATATGTGTGTGTTAGAGTGCAGATACACAAACACTCACGTGTGTGTGTCAGTGTTTGTGTGCTTGCATGCAAACACATTTGTGATGTGTGCAGGTGCATTCACTGACTATTCAAATAGTTTGGACTCACACTGACCCAGAAAACAAAATCTTTCCCAGCAGTGTTAACACAATTCCTGCTCTGCAACCTCTCTATTCATGTACAAAAAATGATTTTAAGTTAGTTAAATGTTAAGCGATATATTTCTGATGTTACTTGGTGTAGAAAGACAATAAGCACAAATAGATTGGGAGGTGAGACAGCTGTTGGGCAACAGCAGAAAAATATACAGTACAGGCCAAAAGTTTGGACACACCTTCTCATTCAATGCGTTTTCTTTATTTTCATGACTATTTACATTGTAGATTCTCACTGAAGGCATCAAAACTATGAATGAACACATGTGGAGTTATGTACTTAACAAAAAAAGGTGAAATAACTGAAAACATGTTTTATATTCTAGTTTCTTCAAAATAGCCACCCTTTGCTCTGATTACTGCTTTGCACACTCTTGGCATTCTCTCCATGAGCTTCAAGAGGTAGTCACCTGAAATGGTTTTCCAACAGTCTTGAAGGAGTTCCCAGAGGTGTTTAGCACTTGTTGGCCCCTTTGCCTTCACTCTGCGGTCCAGCTCACCCCAAACCATCTCGATTGGGTTCAGGTCCGGTGACTGTGGAGGCCAGGTCATCTGCCGCAGCACTCCATCACTCTCCTTCTTGGTCAAATAGCCCTTACACAGCCTGGAGGTGTGTTTGGGGTCATTGTCCTGTTGAAAAATAAATGATCGTCCAACTAAACGCAAACCGGATGGGATGGCATGTCGCTGCAGGATGCTGTGGTAGCCATGCTGGTTCAGTGTGCCTTCAATTTTGAATAAATCCCCAACAGTGTCACCAGCAAAACACCCCCACACCATCAGACCTCCTCCTCCATGCTTCACAGTGGGAACCAGGCATGTGGAATCCATCCGTTCACCTTTTCTGTGTCTCACAAAGACACGGCGGTTGAAAAAATACGAAAAGGCTTGAAGGACAAAGAACTTCAGACTTGGCACACAGTGTGTAAATGAGAACATCCCAAGGATCAGTGGTCAAAGCTGGTCTAAACAACATTCAGAGCATTATTATCGCAGCAAACAACTATTAGCTATGTAAAGATATAGTAAAGTAATGGCATCCTGAGTGGAGAGAGTCATGCTACCTCTGTGTGTGTTGTAATCTGAGCTTCTCTGTTCTTTATTCTGGTAGCCGGTTCGACCGTCCACGCTTGTTAGTCCATGTGAGTCCCTGCGTGTATCCCACTCGCATTATTTTTTTCCCAAGTGTGTTCCAACTAACCCAAAACAAGCTCAGGGGAAAAAAGCACCCCTCGGGCTAGCTAATTGTGGCCTCATCACTGATAATGCCATCCTGACACATGGTGGTGGGACGGCACAACCTGGTCTCATTCCGAAGTTGACGAATACTGGTGCTTGGGCAATGACATCTGGTGTCAGACATTGACAAAAAAAGGCTGTCTTTTCATGTCAGCACGATACGCAGCCTGTCGCCATTATTGTGTAACGGCACCTGGCGGCGTCTAGGGGAAATACGGCCTGACTTAAATTAAGGGGGCGAAAACTCTGACCCTGGAGGCCAGTGTTCGCTTCCTGTACGATTGTAAAGCCAAATCTTATTTTTTTCCAAACCTAACCAAATGCTTTTGTTGCCTAAAGCTAACCACATGCGTGTTGGCTAAATGTAACCATGTGCCTGTGTTGTTGAAGGAAAAAAATGTCAATGTGGTGTTGTACTGATGAGGTATGTTTATTTTGAAATAGCATGCAAACTGTGCATTTTGAGAAAGGAAGGAAGTGTATTTTGAGAACATATAATGCATCTAACATGCTAAAGTTGACACGGCATCCCAGAACGTTAACAACAGATGCACCCAGGGTTCCTTGCACATCATATGTCAATGCTGAAAGTCAAGGACCACCATATGTGATGAGGTTGGAGTGAGAATGTGTTGGACAGCATTGTTGCAAAAGTGTAGTGCCCACCCATGCGGTTCTCCCCCGTTAACACCGATACGTCTGTCAGCACAGTTGCCATTGTTAGAACTGTTTGTGCTGCCGTTAACTGGTAGCCGTTGGCTCAGCCATGTCCATGTTGAGGGCTGTGTGCAAACAACCTTTGAATCATAATTATACTCTAAATGTCTGTACAGCTCCTTTAATAATGGTTTATTATTACCTTTGAATTCAAGAATAAATCATGATTGAATAGTGTTTACACCATACTGGGTGCACCTGGTAAGGTAAGATGATCTGATGTTCTGTGCAGCACAAGCAGATAATGGATCCCAGTACATGGCTACTTGGCACACCATTAGCAAGCCACCACCCACTGTTGTTTGCCTTTGACTGCCTCAGTCAAATGTATTAATGACCTTTAACGTGTTGCATACATAAACCAATCTGGGTGTAGAAAAAGATTAATGACCTTTTTTTGGTAGATCCATGTCTGCTACAAATGTTTTCCTCACCATGTTATTTTGCAGTTCCTCAAAGATATGAAACAAGGGACCAGTAGATATGTCATGTGACCAGGGAGAAGAAATGAATGGGGGGGTTTTATAGAGTAAGATAAGGATTCAAAGTAGAACTGTACCTGCTCTGTACAGGGCTACATTGTCCCTGACACATGCAAATACCCCCAGCTGTATTTAACAGGGAAATGAGCGGTGCATGTGTGTGTCTGTGTGTCTGGTACATGAGTGTAAGGATCTGGAGTGTTGAAAGACTTTTGTATGCGTGCTACTACCTGAACTACTTAGTGTGTCTACATACATAAAAATGTGTGTGTGTACATGTTTGTGGGTGGATGCATGTTGCACCCAAATACATAGACACACACACACACACACACACACACACACACACACGACATCTGTGTCTATATAATCCTGCCCTTTCACCTGCCCATCACCTGCTCTGGGGGCAAGCCCCTGGTGACACACAAGGACACACACAAAGAGACACACATGTAGAGACAAGAACAATGAATGGGTTAACTGGAGACAATGAGAAAGCTGTTCATACAAGTAAACAGCTCACACATGCCCACAGGTGGACAACGCACACACGCAAAGTCCTAACCAAACTAGCCAGGTCCTTTACTATGTAGCCGCTCCATCTCAGTCCTTTGTGAGCTCTTGTTAATAATTGCTGTGCTGGCTGAAGCCTGACTGTTAAATCAGCAGTGTATTAACATATTAATGTTTTTACCATGATAGTAGAGTTTACCTTTATTTTAAACAGAGTGGACCAGTTTTAAAGGTCTCTGCCAACCTGAATGTAATTTACTTCTTTGCCACTAGATGTCACCAATGATGAAGGAAAATACATCTCTAAAATCCTAATGCTTGACCCAAAGCTTTGAATAGTGTTTTTACGTTGGTGTATTAAAATGAAGGAACTTAAAAAATGAAATAACAGTTTGAAGATATAATAAATGCGCATTTACTCTAAAAGGGAAAGCTTGAAATTCAAAGTGCACTGTGTTCCAAAACTGATGGTTTACCAATGTTGAGTCTGTGAACACCAGACTACCATTCATGTTTCTTTTTGTTTGTTTCCTGACATCATACAAAATACATTCAAGGGAAAATAAATGTGTATTTTATGAACAGGAATTTGGCTTTACACAAGATGAAAAGAAAACAGTGCTAATAAATAAATAAGCACGCAGAAGACGTGACTGTGAGAAGGTTTTCAGTCATGATGTTAAATGCCACTGCAATCATTTTCAGCTGTTTTTTGAAAATGTAAAAATGAAGGCAAATCTATAATGTAGAAATGGTAGCCTCAACTCAAAAATTCAGAACACAGCACCGGAACCAGGTGTCGCTCCTAATTTAAATCACAGGTCTATAAATATGGTGACACTCTACAATATTCAATATATGAATGCTGCTCATGTTTTCTGAGGTTTTAAAGGATGTAACTATTTGAAATACATGAGACTCATTCAGAAAATTTGATAATATACCTGTGATTTATATGGTTAAAATGTCATTGGACATTTAATATGGAAATTAAGCTGAAGAAAAAATCTCATTTTTTTAGAGAGAGGGATAAAATGTGAACACCCAGGAAGTGTTTTGTGATGTGTTGTATTCCAGTACTAGATATGTTTTCTTTCCCTACCAAAGAAAAGAATCAAAAAACAAAAAACTTAGCTAACTAAGCCTCAATTTTATTTGTCTTATATTTAAAACCTCACAATTGTTTTCCCAGACAGCTTACTATTTCTTGTGTCTTCTTCTCCTGTGTAGCTGGAACTGTAGGCTAACAAAGCTACATTGCACACCAAAGAGCAAATCCTCTAGCATACTCTCACCCATGTGAGCCCTATGATATTGTGTAGCATACTGTATATTTGAGGGTGTGATGTTCCTTGTTTCTATTGCTGAAGTAATATTTCAAAACCGTAAATGTGGGTATGCAAATGAATATAGGCTAGTCTCCCATCAGTCCTACATTGTAGCTTTTACTACAGCAGTTCATGCAGTAGACCATTTCCAGATCAGCCAGTGGAAAACAGGGAGATGAGGATGCCCTCCAGATGAAATTGGCACTTGTTCTCATCCCTGTGTGACATACCTTGGGCCCGTTCCCCACCTCTAGCTTAGGATCCAGTTTACCTTCAGCAGAGAGGGAGCAAAAGAGGGAGAGAGTGTGAGAGGGGATCAGCTCCCAGAATGTGTCTATTATCCTGCCACACCAATCAAACTGTTGTGTCAGTGCGTTGCCATTGTATAGCTCTGGGTCCGTTTGCCTCTGACCGTGGCTGCCATATTGATGACTAAGTTAGTTTGGGGCTCTGAGGACAATGGTGCTCTGGAGCCTCCACAAAGCGCGAGGCTAATGCGCCCCTTTCAGCTGGCCCGCTCAGCTGCTGAGTGTGCAAGGCTGCTGGGCAAATGGAGTGGCGCACGTCCAGGGGGCCCGGCCCTATAAAAACGCAGGCGAGGGTCTCTCCCCCGACATTGATTATACTGGATCTGTCCCACCTCAGTACTGTCTGTAAGTATATCAACACACTGCCTCAGACTCAGCTAAGAAACTGCAATCAGGGGACAGCTATGTGTACTGGGGTGGAGCCCGACAGCCACCAAGATGCTTCCCATATTGATAGATAGACAGCTGTGGATGCACTTTAAATGAGACTTGATTTGCTAAAATTAAAAACATGGAAGCCTCCTAACTGCTGCTTTTAGGGTGAAATGGTTTATACCTCAGCAGCCCTTTAAACAGGGAAAGCTGGCAAGATGATGCCTTACTGGTGTGCTTGTGTTTGACCTGTAAATATCATACAAACATTTTTTTAAAACCAGTAATGTGCTAATTTTTTCTCTAAGTATATTTCTTTTAGCAAGTCTTAACAGAAATTCTGTGACTAGACTACTAGAGTCAACTGGAGACAGCATGCATGCTTTTAAGCTGTTTCTTACAGATGTGTGGTTTGCTGTTGTGGCATTTGCTTTACGTAACTGTACACAGTACATTTATATGCAGGAGACATGTCTGTGGTTCTTGATTAAATCTCCTCAGTGGGAACAGAAACAAATCTCCGCTGTGGAGAAATGGAAAATGATGAATGTGTGGAATTTTTCACTTCTTGTGACACCTTTGGAAAGTGAAGTAACAGATATTTCTTTCTAGAGTAAAGGTGCATTCATTATCTCTAAATAGAAAGGCAATGGTGTAGCTTTTTGTAAACTGAATCAACATTCACTCTCATACGAAAGTAATTAGTTGCTTTAGATAACTGCTAGCTTTAGCCTATTGGGTTAAAAGCCTGATTTCTTGCTTAGTTGTACATAAGATGAGGACAAGCTCTCTTGAAGCATTTGTTACTCATTCCTGTTCTTGCTAACACTATACCTACTTACAAAGTGCAGGTCTTGTTGTGATTTTAGTCCATCTATTAACACTTTTTTAAACCCTCCACCTTTTTTCAGAGAGTAACCCCCAAGGGAGAAGCAGCAGCCATGAACACTCAACAGATGGAGCAGATGGGCCAGTTCAAGATCACAGTCTGGGAGGAGGAGAACTTCCAGGGAAAGCGCTGTGAGTTTATGCTGGAGTGCCAGAACATCATGGAGAGGGGCTTCAACAAGATCCGCTCCATCAAGGTTGAGAATGGACCGTAAGTCCACATTTTTGATACTCTTTTCCACCTGCTCTCTCCATCTATCTAGTTCTATGTTTTCTATATATCATCACCCCTCTTTCACTTCTTGACCTCTACTGGATTTCTCTTCTGTCATCTGTGTGGATCATGATAATATAAGATTAATTTTTACCATGTTTGAGCATATTTAAGTCTTTAAGATAAGGGCAGGTTTTAGTAAATGATTTGTTAGAATCTGGTTTAAATTGTACCTAGCTGCATACATAGTGAAGAGTGATATTGAGAGTGAGTTTAATATTCACAGTGTGTTGGTCTGTAGTCTCAAATATTAAATAATTTCTGCTTAAAAAACCTGCAATTTTTGCTCCATAACAATATCTAATAGAATAACATTATTTACTTATCTTGCTATTCTAATTTTATCTGCTTGAAAAGGTCTGATTAAAGCACACGCGACTCAAACGCTGACTCTACTCAACAAGTAGAAAAGGCAGAATAACAAAAAACATAAATGACAGCCTACGGTATTATTGCATTGCTACTTGGCATGTATCGTCTGCATGTGTGTGCGCATGCAGCCAAGTGTATCCCTGTTGTGATATGAGTTGGCTGTGTGCAGCTGCCGGCTGTGAGCCAGAATGGCTGACTGACTGACTGGCCATCAGATAAAAAAGCCATGGGTGCAGCAGCAGCAGCAGCAGCGGCAGCAGTATTTAATGTTTGCTTTGTGCTTTCAGCGACAAAAGAAGCTGCATGTTGTTTGCACTCCAGGCCATTCTTTGGGCGTTGGACTCTATTGTTTAAGGAAAATGACCGTTTCAGTGCGGTTACACTAAAACTACTTTGCATTAATGGATTTGTTAATATTCCATGTTAGATTTCTATTAAGCATTTGCTTTCTTTCCAGATATTTTATGTGTAGTCTGCCTTGTTAACATTATTTCTATTCTTTCCCCATCCTTTTCTCTTTTCCTCTCTCATCTGTCCCCACCTCATCTTTCTGATGCCTAGTTGGGTGGGTTATGAGTACCCAGAGTTCCAGGGACAGCAGTTTATTCTGGAGAAGGGAGACTACCCTCGCTATGAGGCCTGGAGTGGAAACAGCAGCTACAGAACCGAGCACATGCTTTCCTTCAGACCCATCAAGTGCGCTGTGAGTGACCACATCCTTACATTCATCTTTTTTTTTTAAAAAAAATCTCTTTTTACTAGTCGGCTTCTTACAACTGCTATACCTGGCTCACTTCCCTGGTCCACGTCTCTCTGCAGAACCACAGTGACAGCAAGGTGACCCTGTACGAGTGTGAGGACTTCCAGGGCCGTAAGTTCGAGATGTGCGATGACTACCCCTCCCTACAGGCCATGGGCTGGTGCAGCAAGGAGGTGCCTTCTATCAAAGTCAACTCGGGAGCGTAAGTTTTACATTTTCCTCTTGGTTAATTGATGTCTGTATCTGCCTGTGTTTGCCTTTTGCAGCATCCAATCACTACCCATGGCTTTGGTCATTTGGAAACATTCTGGCATGAAGCTTAAAACAACAAACAGCTTTTATATAAAATCTGTTTTGGACAGGATCCCTCACCTGTAAACAGCGCTGTAATTTCACTGAACTGAACTTTGTTGAACTGATATATCATATTCTGTGATCTGTCCTTGACTCACCCCTGTCTCTCCCTGCAGCTGGGTGGCCTACCAGTTCCCTGGTTACCGTGGCTACCAGTACATCCTGGAGAGAGACAGACACCAAGGCGAGTACAGAAACTACAATGAGTACAGCACCCAGGCTCACACCAACCAGGTGCAGTCCATTCGTAGGATCCAGCACTAAGCCTTCTTTCTGCCTGCCTGACCCAACCTGGAAAAAAAAAACTCTTCCTGAACCCCTTCCTCACCTTGAACCCCCGGACAGACCGCTGTCACAGAACAGTAGATGGACAAACTCTTTCTATCACTCTGTGGCTCTGCATGTATGGATATCTAAGTACCTACTTCTTATACCATGCTAAAGCATGTTCTTGAAATAGGAAATAAAGGCTTTTCTTCAAAACTAGAGGCTGTTTGTCGGTATTCCTTTTTCTTTTTACAGTGAATATGATCACCATAATTAAATGAATCAAAACCCGATTGGCTGCATTGAGCTGTCAATCACTTTGCACCATTGTTATGATGGTCATAGCACAGGTGCACAAGCTTTGCAGAATCAGAGCCCCTTATTCTCTTCTAGCTTCATAGAGCAGGCTGTTATCAGAGATAGTTTTTGCTTTGTATTTATTTAAAGGACATATTTAGCCTTTTAGTGAGAATACATGGACAGATTTGATTCAAAGCTCTCTGTTAGGCTTTAGGATGTGTAACATTGTTCTTGTCAGACTGTATTCTTATTTCCAATAAACAAGAGCACGAGGTTGTATTTGTTTCTATTATTTGTTCTTCGACTGTTGTAATCACAGTTTGCCAAAACGGCCAGTAAAGCGAGGAGCTGTAAGAAAAAAAGTAAAGGATAATCTGGTTGGCCATTATGAACCCATGCACTGTCTGTGTATTTCCCAATTAACTACTAATACAAACACACATTTAAGAAAAAGATTTTATTTGAATCATCCTCTGAAAATAGACTGAATTCAGGTTCTCTTGCTCTTGCTTGCTTTGCCTACTTGATACAGCAAAGGTTCTTAGGAGTCTTGCCAACCAGGCCCAAGCCCAACATAGAAGGACAATAGTACTACTGTAAATACCTCACTGGGCTGACAAAGACGTAACCACTCCAGCTTCCCCGTGGTATTGGCACACGCGCAGACGTCCTTATTTAAACTGTTTCATTAGTCTGCAATTCAAAAGAGGTCAGCAGAGGTCCTTTGGCAGAAAAATGCCAAATACCTAATGATTTTAGTCATTGATGAAAAGTAGAGTCTTGAACCCTGTTTGAATCTCTGACCTATCAGATTACTGTTTTGACCTCAGACCAACTGTAAAGGCTTATTATGTCCAATAAAGACACAAAAAATGTTGAGCTGTGCAGCATAAACCACCGACCTGACTCAGTCATATTCATGATGAAACCCATTAATTTATGTCCCCAGTCTTTATACAGTAAAAGCTGTATTGCCACTTACTATTGTCGCCGACCTGTGAAAATCATGTATGTCTAAAACATCAGCTTACTAAACACGTCTGTGCTGACCTTTGTGACAATGCATTTGTGAGATAGCCCTTTTTTAAATCTATGTATAAGAATTTAAACCCATTAAAGGTGCAATGTGAGAGACACAGGAGAATTTTTTCGTTAAAACTGAACTAACATTATCAACAAAATGTGAAAAACAGTGTCGATGTTATGTCACAAGTGTCCATGTACTGATTTTCAAAGATTTTGACTGAAATTAACCATGCTAACCAGCTAGCCGTGGCCCATCCTGTCTTGTAATACCTCTTGTGCACCTCAAGAGGTGATAGTGGGTCACTGTAGCATCCAGTCTGCCCTCAATCCATCATAAGAGGACAAAGAAGTCAAGTCCCAGGAGTGTAAAACTGGAAAACTGGACAGTGCAGGTTGTGCTGTTGTGCTGGGGTCCATAGTGTGAAGGGGCCTGTAGAGAGAGCAGGGCCTCCAACAATGTGATGGGCAGAGAACAAGCCCTCACACATGCCTCAGATTGCCTGTGTTTAAAGAAAAACTAACGCCAATTTAAAATGGTTCCTATTAGCTATAGCCTGTGCCACCCAAATGGGGGCACCAAATGTGCTAGGTTCAACACTGACAAATTCATATGCTTATTCTATAAAAACTCCAAAAACTTTAAATAAAATCTATCTATCTATCTATCTATCTATCTATCTATCTAACATGTTTGTTCATATTGTTGAATGTCACGTCTCTATTTGATCATGTGATGAGATGATCTGATACAGTGGCTAGTTTGGATGTAAAATCTGTTAGGACAGACAAGGTGAGAACATCTGCAAGCCGAGTGAGCAGTCATGCCTTTTAAACATGTAAGTAAGAAAAGATGAGAGAAATGAACAGCAGGTGAAGGTAACAAAGCTCCCTTAAGATTCCTGTGATTTTTTATAAACAGTCACTAGTGCATGTATGTGTGAATGCCTATATGGTGCATGCATGTGTGTGCTTCACAGCTAGTAAAGAACGTGTACTTGGGCCTGCCATATTAGCGTGCACTTTGTAAGAACCTTATGCCACTGTGAAGTCCATTATTATTTTTTGTTTTGAGATACCTGTGATCTTTCCCAACATATAGTTCAGTTATCCTTTTATGTCCTCAACTTCATCTTCCAAAACTGACATTCTGACATGCAGACAATCAGACGTCCAAGGATACTGGTGTTGTTAGTTTTGGCCACTACAATGTGGTATAGGGCTACAGCCAAGCCAAGCTAGTTAGGCTAAGCTATCTTCCAGGCTTAGGGCCCGTGGACATGGTGCGTTTTAGCGCCTTCAAATCCATTGTTGTCAATGTAGACACAGGAACGTGTGCTCAAACACAAGAGCTATGCCTCTGCAATGTGCAAGCTTTCCAAGCACTTTTTTTTTTCAAGTTGCAATGGATGTGCGCTGAGATAAACAAAGTTCAACTTTTGTAACGCAGCAGCGTGCACCGCATGTCACGTGACAAGGAACAACCATTCACATCTAGCAGATATCTTTTCCTTCTTCCATAAATGTCAGGTCATGGCAACTGTGGAGAAGAGATTAATCATTTTAGTGCAGGTCTACCCAGACCTTCACATCTGTCCCACAGACAATATTTTCGGCCTAAACAATGCCTGGAAGATAATCAGCTCTGTGCTCAGAATTTCTGGTAAGTAGGCTATGCTGGTTGCTTAGCAACCTCAGGTGCACTCTTAATGTTGGCACACAGTAGGTACAGTAGTACCACCCAGTGCCCAACCTCGTGTTTTCCAGGTGGTTAAAGACACGACGTGTATGGGCCCTTACCATCCGTCACTTGTTCAAGTCCCTAAAGTTAAATTGTTTTCTCAATCCAGGCATCGGTCAAAGCTGGATCATCTGAGGTCCAACACCTGAATCCACAAATACAAATTCCAAAATACCAAATCTGTCGTTTAGGCAAAGACTCTCGAAAAGCAGAGAGACACATGATGCACAGACAGTGCAACCAATGAAGACCAGGGTTTCTATGTGGCTGTTTTCTTGCTTTTATGGCTTACTAAAACTGCAACAAGATAGTTATTTTGACCAGCTCTCAAAGTTCAACACTTAATTAGTAGTCGACTTATAGGTGAAATGCTGCCCCACATTAGTTTGGAGAAGGTAGGCAAGTACTACACATTGCACCTTTAAGTGTATCTGAAAAAAATCACCAAATTCTGATATTAAATAGTTTGAGTGACAGAGTTAATGATCAAAATATTACAACCTCTATTTAGCACATTGATTAGTTTAACCTAAGTGAAAACCATTAAAAATACTTTATCGATCCAAAGGGGGAAATTGCTAACCTTTATTGATGTCCTTGCTGTAACAAAGGTGGTGATGTAGATATAGTAGAGAGAAGCAGGCCAGTCAGGTAAAGACTTTAAAGCTGCAACGACTTAAACCTGACACCAGAAAGTAGCCCAAAATCATCTTAACAGTGTATACACCAGACTTATGTCATTTCTGACATAAACTCCAATTTACACACACACACACACACGCACACACACACACGCAAAAAGACAAAAAACCTGGTTCATATATTTTGATGATTTATTTCTCCACTACAACCTTTCACACAACTACCTTTTTAAACTCTGTTAGCTTAGCATTTGTTTGTTTATTGTAATGTGGCACCATCATGTTTATCTTAAAGTCACCCGCCGGGATCCTGGAGTGTGTTTACCTCCACACACACCCCTCCTGTCAGTCCAGGACGTGGGATTCCGTGTTACACGCCCACGAGCCTGCACCGGCTCACCGTCCCACACCCAACAAAACAGGATCTTTTAATAAATGTGTAACCATGCACACACACCTTTCTCAAATATACATTCCTCTGCAGACTGATTAAAGCAGCTGCACTGTGACTTATAGAGGAGTGACACTTGAGCAGCGCACCAAGCTACAAACTCTGGTCCTCTGGCTGCACAGTTCAGATCCCCAAGGTAAGTTTGAGGCTTTACAGAGGAACTTTGCATTGATTCTTAATGACAGCTGTTAGTCAGTGACGGTGTTATGATTGATTTATTTACTGAAATGAATTACAGAAGTTTTTATGATTGGGGAAATGTTTTAAACAGGCAAAACAATGTTATTTGGCGTTTATGTTTATGTCTATCTTGTCACAAAATGACTTCAGGGGCCACTGTGGGGCCCGAATGACACACTCTTTAAACAAGGAGTAAGGTTTTTAATGGGATTATTCGCAAAATTACATGTTTTTAATTCATAATGCTTCAGTTTTACTTGCAGACTACTAAAGGATAGCTACCATCAGATGCCGAGTTCACTCTTTTTGACATAAATTCTCAACCATATAGCCAGGATCAATAAGTAGCAACAAAATGACATGATGCTTCTCTGATGTTTTTACATATTTGTCTTTTCTCTCTGTCAGTGGATTTCTTGTCTTCTTTACTGACTGGAGGTTACCCATCTTTTTGTTTACCACTGCCTCAGTGGATACAGTCTAGCTTTCGAGGCTTGTTTTAAGTTGCCTGCGACTCGTACATGGACACAGGCAGCTAAAGCAAGTCTGGGACGCCAGAGACACACCTACAAAGCCCAGCCCTGAGGAGCTCCTGAGAATGGAAAATCCAGGTTTTGGTCCAGGAGGAAGGGATACAGGAAATATGCTATTTGCTAATAACTTTTTGCATTGCTTTAAGATTTTCTCCCCTTTGTCTCAGAGGGAAAGCCCTGAAGTCATATGTTGAGACAAATTCTGCAAACGTCTTTATAGTGTTTTTACAAAACCTGATGATGTGAACAGGGACTTACAGGTACAAACTATGCAGTTAAAAAGAAAAAGTCCTACAAGTAGCCTACGGTATACTCAACATACTGTGTGTTTGCATTTGTGCTTTCCAGAGAGCAAACACTAAAAAAGATTATGAGTGATTAGCCGACAGTTTACTTTCAGTTCAGTCAACACACAGGGCCAGATATGCAAAGTATGCTTTGAATTAAAGTTTAAAGTGATGAATTTTTGTTGGGTTACTGTATTGTAACTTTATTTCAAGGTATTATTTGTGGTTTAAAGTTTGAGGTTTTCAGGTTTATTTGACATATTTTCTTAGTCTCTTCTGAAACTTGAAACAATGATACCTCATTCAAAATTTCAGGGGAAGGGCATGAATATTTAATCTGACAGAGGGTGAATTGGGAGCCCTGCAGTAGCACAGATTAACCTGTCTGGCTTTTAATATCATGACACATATATTGCATTTTTGACAGGACAAACCAGATGCAAAACCATGTAAGATTGTGGCAGAAGATGCATGTGTCAGTGTCAGTGTCAGAGTGTTTTCATATTCTCTTTTTAGATGTTTCTTAAATGATTTTACCGGCCTGATTGCCTTGATTAGATCACTTTCAGTGGTGTTATAGACAAGGAGACACAAATGTGATGCATTTACATGGCACATATCTTAAAACAATATCCTCCAGGATACCACTTCCTTTTATGGACAAAGATTTATCATGCTAGGGTTTTTTTCCCACTCATAAATGCCATGAATTCACTGTTTAACTTGATATTTGTCGCTGTTTGATGCCCCAAAGTGCTTCGCAGCAGAGAAATACACTTTAGATTCTAACAATAAAGCCTTGAACACTATTAGAGATTGTGTGTTGAACTCGTGTGAAATAAATCAATTTCTAACAATGTTTCAAATGCTGTATGTGTTTGTAATGTCAACATTATTTGCACCTAAATTAAATGTCGGTTGAACTGTTTTACCTATCTGTGTGACCTAAAATTCTAAACTATAACCACAGTTTCAGAGGGTGTGTATACTATATACTTTGGTAACACCTAATAGAAAGTGACAGCTATGCTCAGCCTGTTTCTGGTCAGGGCAATAAAGGCCATGAAGCTTCACACAGTTCACTGCCTCCAGAAAACACAAGAAAAGAAAAATAAAAGCGGACATGATAACGTCAGTGAGCACCAGAAGCCATGGTTTTAACATTACAGCCTCATTACCTCCAGATTGAGGCTGTATAACCTTAAACCCACAAACAGAAGGTTAGGGGGATGAAATGTCCTTGCTTGCTCGTGCGCACTGAGGCGTGCCTTTCAAGGTAAATATTCTTTTCCCAACATGAAATAGGCCTTTGTTGTTTGCCGAGAAGTAAAGAGGCGGAAAAGTGAGGAGGATCTGAACTGGTTTCCATGTCAAACACTTCAATTCACCATAGAAACTCAGATCTTAACGCGGAAACTTTATTAAACTGTGATGGTGGATTGATAAGGGCCGAATTTCTATCGGCCTCTTTTTATTGTGGGCACCAGGCGGGCTGACAGAGGTAAATTGCTCTTTTAATTAAAGCAATGCACCAGGGGAAATTGCTGTCTGAATATTGTCTCAGAGATGGGGGCCAGTGACAGTTGCCTGGAAACTTCAATCTGTCCACCCGCATTTATTCCAGATCACAGTTATGAGATAAAGTTTAATAAAAATCTTTTTCCTCCGCCACCAACGAAATGAAATCCAACCCATTCTGAACAACTGAACACAATGAGACAGGACTGCGGAGGAAACCTCATGTTCAACATGTATCTCTCAGGTTCGTCATTTTGGCCCGTTAAGAATTATAGAAATAGCCGCTTATAATTCTTTAAATTCTACCGGGTGTCGGTGTCCCGATGGCGGTGATGCTCCGTCTCCAGGGCACAGCATTGTTCAGCCTTTTCAATCTGAAAGCCCGTCTGCTCTTTTGTCGGAAATCGGAAATCCTTTTTCCTGGACGCGTTTCCTGGCTTCTCGGAGAGGAGACCGCAAAGACGACACGCTTGCATTAGACTGCGACTGGACCAGGACACAATTAGGATTTTGCTCATTTTTACCTTTTGTGGAGATTTTGACATTTTGAACATCTTAATTTAGTTTGAATCCAACGCACCGGTCTGATCAGATTTACAGCATCTTTTAACATTTTTATAACAGCTGCTCTTTAATAAAACACTTTCCTCTCAAAACAGATGATGCGAATTGAAGATTATTTTATTTCATTCACCCTGTTGAAGTGCATTTGGTCTTGCTTGTTAAAAAAATATATCATTTCTAGAAAATTGTGGATCCTGCAAAGCAATATTATTAAAGTATCCTAAATGTCTTCCTAATATGGATCATTTATAGAAGATATGAAATCGTTACCAGGCCCGCGCGATGGCAGGATGCTGATGATGCTGACAGTGTTTCTGCTTTGATTTCAGATCCAACAGAAAATCTGTTGAAAGAAAGCAAAGGGACATCCTGGGGTCCAATAAACACAGGAGTACAGAAAGGTAAGAGGATGAAACCGACGGCCTGTCGGGACACATAGAGGGCGCAGGTATTTAATATCAGTAAGCTTATTATGATATGACAGAAGTCTTTTAATACTCCAACACACTATTTGACAATATTGATGGTGAAATATTAAAAAATAATATTGATGATGAATGATATTAAAAATATTAACCACAGAAGAAATGCCTCAGAGGCAGACGTGGTTTTTTTTGGCTATAGCCTAGTAACAAACTGACTTTAAAATAATTCAAGGAAACAATAAATCTTATCAAAATAATATGATAAAAATGTCATAATTATTATAGCAGGATTGAAATGAGTTAAAAGCTAATTTCTTTTGTGTTTCTGCAGCAGTTTTAATTGGTATGGAATCGATAAAACACCACAGCCTAATTTCTAAATTCATTTTCTCAATGCACAGCTATATTATGCTTTACGGTCACAGATCATATAGAATCTGATTTTAATTAATGACGTTATTCTTGTCACCCTATAACCAAAATATAAATAGTCTCAAAATATAAAATTATAAATGGTCTCATCCATGGCTCAAAGCTGAATCATAGAGTCATAGTAATGCTATATATAATAAACTTAATAAGAGGAACAAATAAAAAAAGAACAAATAAGAACATAGAAATAAATACATAAATATGCACAATCTACCTGCAGTCCGTCCACAGCTTGTTGTCACTGATTTAATTACACTGTGATGGAGAGTTAATAGACTTAAACGCACATTAACACATCTCAAAACCAGATGCAGAGGGCAAAATAAAGCATTTTTGGCGTTTTTAAATAGAAAAATGGCAATTTTACACATGTAAATTACATGTACAGTGACACCTAATAGCACTTACATTATTTAAAATGTTGTATTGATAGGTTAAAGAATCTCATGTTTAAAAATACATTTGGATGATATCGTTTAAATATTAGGATATAAATAAAATAAAGATCAGGATAGCACTCCAGTTTGAATTATTCATTATATTGCCACACGGATCTTTTGGGCAAGACGCCCTCCTTTAGAGTGTTTTCTTGCAATGTCACAAACAATGTACACATGTGGTGTTAATTATAGGTGACCACCAACACAACTATCTAAGGGAAAAATGCTCAAGATGCGTTGCAATTTTATGAACGATAAAAAGAGTAATGTTTGCTGTAAATATGAACTGTGCAGTTTTAATTCAAAGCATATAAAATGTCTCTAAATGTGAATCTTTTTCTCATCGTCTGATATTTGCCTTGAAAGAGCAGTGCTATAGCTATCACATTTTGCCTCTGAAATTTTATTTATTGACTGATATATTATTATTTGATGAAAGCGATAAAATGCCAGCTGTTAAATCCTCCCACCATGTGGTTTTCATGTTGATTCACAAAATATTTCTGGCGATGTTTCACTGATTTATCAGTTTAATTTATTTCTTATCTTTCATATCAAATCACTGGTGGTTGTCTCCTCTACAGGCAGTGGGCAGATCCAGCTGTGGCAGTTCCTGCTGGAGCTCCTCTCTGACAGCACCAACATGTCTTGCATCGCCTGGGAGGGCACCAACGGTGAGTTCAAGCTCATCGACCCGGACGAGGTGGCTCGGCGCTGGGGGGAGCGCAAAAGCAAACCCAACATGAACTACGACAAGCTGAGCCGGGCGCTGCGCTACTACTACGACAAAAACATCATGACCAAAGTCCACGGCAAGCGGTATGCCTACAAGTTTGATTTCCACGGCTTGGCGCAGGTGTGCCAGCCGTCCACCACGGAGCAGGCCATCTACAAGTTTCAGGGTAACTTCTCCCCGATACCTTTCTCCGGGATTTCCAAACTGAACCTCGTGGCTCCCGGCGTGGGGCCGTCGAGTTTCTCCTATTGGCCCGGTTCCCCTCCGACGGCTCTGTATCACAGCCACAACCT
The DNA here is from genome assembly GCF_041903045.1 of Epinephelus lanceolatus. NCBI lineage: Eukaryota > Metazoa > Chordata > Actinopteri > Perciformes > Serranidae > Epinephelus > Epinephelus lanceolatus. The sequence goes on from NC_135747.1 coordinate 13,981,005, forward strand.
CCAGCCGCCGGGGCCATTTGGCACCGTGTCCCCGTCCCACATCAGCTGTGTCAACAACATCAACAGTCTAACTAACATCAATAACCATTACAACTGACTCTTAATGCATCTTTAGACAACCTGGAGACATATAGACACCGCGGGTAACACAGCAACTAACGAAGGGAGGTGACAAAGAGCACCGAAAGGTCGGGTTTGGTCATTTGCAGGTGAAAATATTGAATTAATTTGAGTAGAAATAAATATTTTTAGACATAGACACGATTATTTCAACAGCACAGGCTAAATTTAAATGCGTTATTATGGAGCTGCGGTCATGTAGATGCTGCTGAGACGACGGTTATATGTAAGAAAGACATCTTAAAACGTGTACATTGACAAACAAAATAATTGACCCCTTTTAACCTTTGAACCACGACATCTATTCACGAGCGAATTATTAAATCCATTCAGGGCCGCCTATCAAATTACGCACAGCGGTTTGAACTTTTACGCACGGCGTTTCAGCCACAATTTTAGCTAGATATTAAGTCCCACAGACTCACAATATGGAAATTGTTAATTTCAGCCACAATTTGTGAAATTAAATCGGCTATTTTCCAAAAGGTTCCGGTTTCCCAAATGAGCAATGTACAGAAAAATATAAAAATAAGATAATGAAATACAAATTGTCTGTTTTATACCTAAGCGTTCTCATCCTTTTCTGTTCCTTTGCTGTACCTCATCCTCCTTCCTTGAGTTCTGTGGTTGTTTTTACATACAGGTGGATGTATTGGCATCAATTTGGGAGCGAATCACCTCATATTATTGGACTTTTGGCGCCATCTCGTGGTTGTAGAGTTGCCTAATGCCTGTTGGGCGTTTGTTTTCCTTTTACTAAAACAGTCACCTGAAATATATTGTCACTTTAATCACTGTTTGCTTACAAATCAGATTACGCATAACCATGCCCATATAGGAAAATCAAACTTGCAATAAAAATAAAACCAGTACAGAAGTACAGGGTGTACAGGCTCTAATGTGAGTAGTAAGAGAAACTGTGAATTCATGACCACCTCTGTAAATACTGTAGTGTAGAGACAGGCTCAGGCTAACGCTGCTTTTTAGTGATTTTGGAGTGAATAACATTGCATTCATTGACACAGCTTATTATTCTAGCTAAAACCAATACCAATAAAAAATTAGTTAAATAAAAATGCACTGTTATAAATAAATGTCTTTGTCAGTATGTGTTTGAATCATGTGTTGGTTGCACTTTCTTTCAGTCTTAACGACAGTGTGTGCCACATTACCATGTATGCACAATCTACATGTGCTTTCAAAGTTCCTGCTGTTTCATAAAATGTGTGTTTTAAAATGGGTTTGTACTCATAATGCATTCTTTTGATTGGTGATAAATGACCAGCTGCTGCTGCTGCTGATGATGATGGAAAGTACATGACAAGATGAGAAACCACAGACATGTTCACACATGGTGGACAGCAGTATGCAGTGTTGCTGTATAATTCTGCCATCAGCAAGCAGTCATCCATTTAACATTTATTATCTTTGATATGAAAGGTCCACTGACACACAGATGCCATGCACATGTGGCTTAATTTTGATGATCAGGATACTTGACATACTTGCATTGGCAGTGCAGTAGAAAGCAATATGCTACAACTGGAGTTAGTTAATGCAACTGAGAAAAAAAAAATCCAAAGCAGCTGTAATATGTTTTAAAAAAACTAGTATATTCTGAAGTGTCAGCATCACTGAGCACACCGTTTTAAAGTCTATACAAGCTATTTTTGTTTTCATTTCTAATGCCAATAGGAACACATCATCCAATCAATAGTGCAGCAGTAAAAATAACAACAGTATTTCTGCTGTATTACATGGGAATTACTTTATTGGTCATTAGTTGTTATCATGTAGGTAAACTGTATGTGTTATGGCTAAGTTTGCTGCTGTTGTTACTATAGCACAACTGGTGGCAAAATTTGACAGTTGATTTTATCAGCCACGCGGGGGCGCCATAACTCTTCCAACACCAGAACACCGTTTACATAACCAGGTGATAACAGAGTTGGTCCAATATAGATCATACAAGCATCTGCAAATAACAGATTAACCCCAAACCTCATTTTATGACAGTGTGAGTCTAGAGAGATTAAAGTATGTCTGGACTGAGCATTATCAGACAATTAAATGGACATGGGAGTCTTACGCCCATTATATAAAAGGACAAAAATAGCACCTCTAACCTTAATAGGTGTACATTTACGGAAGACACTTGAAACTGGAGAGCAGTGGTGGACTCAGGCTGTCACAGGGTGAGCGTAAAAAAGAAAGGGCGCCAGCATGCAACAAGTTTTTTACAATGTAGGGCAGCCTATATTACAATACATCATGTTTTCTCACTTGAAAGGAAACCCTAGAGGGCGCTACATCACGTTTTCTCCACTAAAAGAGCACCTATTACCACATAGCATCATACCTATGTTTTGTCCACTAGAAGGGCACCCATTGGTGCAGTGTAACATGTTTTTCCTACTGGAAGGGCACCTTGGATGGTCCTGCATCAAGTTTTCTCCACTGAAAGGGCAACCTAAGTTTTGTCCACTAGAAGGGCACCCATTAGTGCATTGCAGCATGTTTTTCCCCACTGGAAGGGCAACCTATGTTTTGTCCACTAGAGGGACACCCATTGGTGCTGTGCAACATGTTTTTCCTACTGGAAGGGCACGTTGGATGGCCCTGCATCATGTTTTCCCCACTGGAAGGGCAGCCTAAAGGGCCCTACTTTGTGTTTTGTCCACGAGAAGGGCACTCATTGGTGCAGTGCAAAATGTTCTTCCTATTGGAAGGGCACCTTGGATGGCCCTGCATCAATTTTCTCCACTGGAAGGGCACCCTGGAGGGCACTATATAAGAATTTATGTTGTTTTTGTTTTTTAACAATAAATAGAAGGGTTTTTATTCTGTTGTCATGTAATGCCTGAGGAAAATGATAGACTGGTGTATAATCACACATTGTGTGTATCTGTGTGTATGTGTGTGTGTGTGTGTGTGTGCACTTGTAAAGGAAGGGGAGAGTGGGTCACTCATCCACAACAACAGCATCAGTGTATGTGTCCCGCATATCAATAGAAAAGACTTGGGTCCTTTTGACAACCAAATCTCTCTTTCTCTCTCTCTCTCTCTCTCTCTCTCTCTCTCTCTCTCTCTTATTGGCATTACATTTCCTATGTGTTGCCAAAGCACAATTACAATTTAAGACAGTGGGAATTGATGTGGGAAGTGATGGAGTAAATAAAAATGCAGAGTTTGATCAGTGATGAGACAACGTATGTTGTAGTATTGGTTGTCCCTCAGGCTGTGACATGCACTGACATGTCTTGCTGCATCTATGGCGCTGACATTATCTTCAAGTATATATTGCATTTTAGTCTAGGGTGTATCAAAATCTTGGAGTTAACATCTAATTTTTTGTAAAAGAACTTTGTTCTGATGTCTTCATATGTGCTACACTGTAGCAGGAAATGTTGCTCTGTCTCCACCTGTCTCTGTGGACAGAGCTGACACAGCCTGTCTTCTCTAGGAAGCCAGGTCTGCCTGTGTCTGCCAGTCTCTATGGCCAGGCCGTGAACTATCTGTCACAGCATTCAGATAGTTTGCCATTGTGTACTATCTTTTTCGGGCCAAATAGCATTGGAATTTGTTTGGGGTTTTTGTGGTAGATGTCCAATAGTTTAGTGATAATTTCATTGGGCTGGATTGTGTAAGGTTTGTTCTCAGGACCAGCTGACCGACTCTCAGTTCTATTTTTATTTGAATCAAAGAGGCTTCATTGGCATGACACTTGACATGTGTTGCCAAAGCACAATTACATTTATCAAAGACACCGAATGAAATAGAGTGAAAATAGAGTGAATAACAATATTAGTTAATAGAACAAAATAGACAAACAAGCAACTGGCAATAAGATATAGAGATGTTAACAATAGGGATAATACAGCCAATAATACACAACCACTAGTCTATAAATAATAATGTAAAAAAACAAAGTAGATGGTGGTAAGTACAAGTAGATTTCTTTTGTGTTGGCAGGAAGTCACATATTCTGCAGCCTACATTGCACATTCTTTCTTTTCCCCCAGAATGAGGTTGCCTGATATCAGACAGAGTTGTCATCTCGGTGGTGTGGGCAGATTCTTAGATCTGAAGCCAGGCAAAGCATGAGGGGTAATTCCTTGCTTTCTGTCAGAGTTTTGAGTTCAGGGCTTCTTTTTTTATTATTATTATTATGTAGAGACTTCCTCTGTAATACTTACGTAGTTTTGATATTCTGTTAGAAAGTGTCTGTCTCTGCAGCTCCCTTATAACGACGACAGAACAGCCTGTCCTCTCTGTACAGCCAGGTCTGCCTTTGTCTGCCCTTCTCTATATCCAGACTACAGACACTCAGTCTGTATACTGTCAGTGTCTTTCTTAGGTTCTTATCAGTTTCTGTGGTTAAGAGTCTACGGTATTTATTTAGGGCCAAACATGTTTGTAGTTTGTGTTGTGAGCATGAAATATACTTGTCTTTAGTTATAATTTGGTAGGTCTAATCTTCTGAGTGATAGTGTAACAGCTCTGAGGCTAGCTGGGGTTTATGTCTCTCTCTTACTGTGTGTGTGTGTGTATGTGCTTGTGAGAGAGAGATTGCAAATGGTCTGTAAGGGGCGACAGAGAGACAGGTGTGCATCCCGGATACGTTGCTCACCCCCTGTGGACTTCTATCATGCATCTGAGAACAACATAGTGGAAACTCCACAGGGATTGTGTCACTTCCGCAACATTGTAATCGTCGCTCTGCCAACTGTCCTGCCACTAATCTGCTGCGCCTATTGTTGCTGCTCAGCACTCACCGTCTCTCCTATTCTTGCGTAACAAACTACGTGGGTGTTTTTGCTGCAAGCCACAGGATTAACAGAGTGAGTGTAGAGGACTGAGGAGCGGGAAGAGAACACGAGGGAGAACGAACAGAAGAATAACTTAATGTTACTTAGCAGCACCTATGTTAGAAAGGAAACCTCTGTGTAAGTTATTCTAGGAAGAAAGATGACTGGTATTTGTGACTCAAATTAGACCACAGATCTTAGTGTGTTCTCAGCCATTTGGACGTTGGGATATATTCATGACGAGACAGACTTTGTAGGCAGACAGTCAGTCTCCTCAGGACTTGGGCTTGTCGCTGATGCAATGAAACATCTTTAAGGACCACACTGGGGTTTTTGCATGTTGTAACCCATGTTCTGCAAAACACATAGCCTATGCTGTACATCCCCACAGGTCATTTTCAAAGGCATGTCATCTGGACATTAAACTTGGGATTTATATGGATGTGTTTTGTACAGTCTTGGCAGCTACTGGGTTCAGTTCACGTCAGTATGGTGTAAAAACCAACTTGTCACAGTGGACGTGGTAATCTTTATTTTTGTTTAAGTCAGTCCTTCTGTTGTGTGGTGATGCAGTTTCAAAACTGCAGCTTTAAGGGAGGTGCGTTCAGGTGATGGTGGGAAACTCCGATATCTGACAGCTGAGAGTAGGTTGCTACACATTGTTGCATTCATAAGCTTTCAAACTCTGAATAAAGTGAACATTATGAAAAGAGGAAACGTGAATTTGGTCGTGTCCAACAAAAAAATATTTTCTGTTTTGCAGCCTAATAGCACTTCAGCATGATTTGGAGGGGGGAACTTGAATTCACTTGGCTGACATTCACTTGTGCTGAAACTAGTGATGGGCAAAGCAGTTCTTTAGATGTTACTGAATCACTAGAATCAGTTCATTCAAAAGATTCGTTCACCGAATCGTTCAGTGCTTGGCGGGAGGAGCCCTGACTGTGCACTGCGTAGTCCGACTCACTGAACTGATACACGGCTGAGCTGCTGCTGCGTCTGCCCTGCACTGGTGAGCATCATTACTGGCCAGCCTAATGTTTTAAGTTTATCTGTTTAAAACTAAGTCTATTAAAACAAGGGGAAGATGTATGATTGTGTTCATGTGGCTTGACTCCTGGCTACATTAGCCGTTAGCTTGGAGAAAATGGTACCTATGAAAGTGTATTGCTGAGAAAAAATGATTTGAATAACTCAGGGATTGGGGTTACGTCGGTCACCGAGTGATTTGTTCACCGAGTGATTCGTCACGCGGTAGGCAGTCCCTCCCTGCACCCTGGCTGCCTCGTGACTCGCGAGTGATTCATCGTTCGCACGGACCAAATTGGCAGTTCCACTCCCGGCCTGCGCGCTTGCTGCTGAGCTCAACTGAAGTGAGAAATGAATGAATCAGTTCCAGAAGTGATTCAGTTCAGTATGTTCACTCAACAGATTTGTTCTTTTGAACGATTCGTTCGCAAACGACACAACACCAGCTGAAACAAAATCACTGTCAGACAGTGTTGAATAAGAACCTATGGGAAATAAAGGGGCAAACCTGTATGCTTAAGGGTCAGAGTTACTGCTAGCTTTTCTAAAAAATCATTTTTATTACATATACTCATAATTACATTATATCCTGACAGGTATATATGAGTCATATATTCAGGGCGAGAAAAAAAATCAGGTCTCTCTGTCCCACAATGGCGCATCATTAGGACACAGGGTGAGGCAGTCAGTGGGATCTGTGTGGCTGTGTGAAGTGTTGCAGTCAGTGAGTCATTCTTTCAGCAAGAGAGAGTGGTAACAAAGGCATGGCTAAATTAGAACAGCACACCTACGTGGTGCTGAAATAGATTTGTGAGTAAGAGGGAGAGGGAGTGAGACGAGGGGAAAGGTGAAAGACTCAAAGAGGTAGGGAGCGGAGAGACAAGAGAGGTAAAAGAACACAGAGAAGAACAAATTAGGCCAATTTCTTTTGTCCTTTTTGCAGAGACACCCACTTGTTTGGAGACAGACCCAGATTCTGTGAGCTAAAAGCAACATGGTTTAAAATCAACCTCCTGTCTGTATTTATTCATCCTCTTCACTTTTGAAAATATGCTCAATAAACTAGTGATATCAAGGTGAAAACTTGGTGGAGACCTAGTTTCCCTGTCAAGACATTGTGACTTCATCATTACTGGCAATGAGGCGCTTCAAGGCATTGTCTAGCATTGGATGAATAATTCAAGTGTAACTTCTTTGGTGTCTTTAATCTTTCTGAAAATAAAGCAAGCAAAAGTCCAGAATCACCCAACCTCCCTACTAAGATTACACTTAGTTAAGATGCCACTGAGCATCGAACAACACAAGCTTTTCTAGAGCTGTTCATTGTTACAACACTATATATCCTACTGTTTCCATGCATGAGTTAAACCACTATTCAAATCCTCCAGGTTTTATTCTATGAAAGCAATAATTGGGTGCAAAAATGATTTAAAAGCATCTCAAATGTGACAAATATGAAAGGAAGAGGACAGGAAACAGGCAGAGGTTTGCTTCTGAAATGTTAATTTGGCAATTTAGATAATGGTCTGGGATTGGAGCCCCTCTATACTTTGGATTTCGGCTGTTACACAACACTAAATGGAGGAATAATCATGCGGATTCATGCAGTGTGAAGTGATTCACTGTCAAATTAAGTGGAGAAAAATAACAATGAGCAGTGTGTGGGTGTGTGGTGAATGAAGGAATCAGTTTACTGTCATGGATTTATTACATATTGTATAACAACTTAAATCTAAATATAAGAAGTGTCATAGAAACACAGCATTATAGTTACATAAGAAATACAGTAGCATGGCAGTAGATGACTCATGCCCCTAAGTGAGCTGAACTATAAAGTAAATTAAGATTCTTTGACTGAGTTTCTCTTCTGAACCTGGCTTCACTGTACCATGTAAAAGTGAAGAGCTGCTGCCTCTCACTGCAACTCGACACTGTGTAATCTAGTTAAAGAGATTAGCAGCAGGGTGGTTATATAGCAAGAGGACAGCAAAATAGAAGTAATCCCTATAGGGTCCTCCTTCAGTCAGTTTAAATTTGGCCTTTTTTCCACTTGGGTGAAGCTAATGAATATTAGGCCACAGGGAATCCCTTTCTACGAAACACTGAAGTAAATTCAGGATTGTATACATACTGATGACAAACTTAATTAAGACCACTAATGAACTGTTGATGCAGCTTATTCTGGGCTTTTAAACCATACTTGTTCTTCTTGATCTCTGGTTCCATTTCACAGTGCATCCTTCCAAGCTTCCATTGGAATCATTGGCACCTCTTTTGCCTGATTTAGATTTTATCTCTCTGGCTGCACTCAGATTGTCCAACTTAGAAATCTCAGATCAGTCTTTTCCAGTTACTAGTGGTGTTCCTCAGGGCTTGTCTTGGCCCCCCTTTTATTTATTGTGTACCTTCTACCTCTTCGCCATATTTTTAGGAAATTCAGCATTCAATTCCAATGCTATGTGGATGACACCCAGCTCTATACTTCCAATGTTCCACCCACCTCTCTTTCTGACTGCTTATTAGATATTAAATCTTGTTTCTCATCCAACGTCCTCAGACTTAAGAGTGATAAAACTGAAGTTCTCCTCATAAGCACTAAATCTACTTTGGCTAACCCGCATAATTTATCTCTGACCATTGACAACTTCAAAGTCTTTTCTTCCCCTCAGACTGAGAATCTGGGTGTTATCCTGGACAGTACATCGTCTTTTGAGGCACACATCAATAACGTTTCTTGGTGTGCATACTTCCACCTACATAATATTAATCATCCTCCCCTGTCGCTCACACCAAACAGCACCGCCATTCTCATTCACACTTTGGTTATGTCCCATATTGATAATTGCAGTTCTGTCCTCTTTGGTCTTCCTCTCAGGTCTCCTCAATTCCAGTTGATCAAGAATTCAGCTGTATTCTTAGACCCTCTTCTACAATCCAACTTACTGCATCATCTGCCCGCTGGACCACCATGGGTCCTGGAGCCTTCAGCCATTCTGCCCCCCATCTTTGGAACTCTCTCCCTCAAATATTCACAATATTGATTCCCTTAATTGAACCCTTTCCACCTTCAAATCCCATCTGATAACACACCCTTTCAAGCTGGCATGTTTGGTCCGATCTAATGGTAACACACACACACAAAATTTGTGCTGATAATGACTTAATAATGATGATTTGGTAACACTTTGTAATACAGCCCACGACTTACAGTGTAATTATCTGACACTTACCTCATTAGTATAATTACGATTTTTGTCCTGTAATTTCGCTGATATTATTACTCATTACTCACGGTTTCTTATTTCGGCATATTATTGATTTCTTTAACTTTATGATCTATGATATAATGCTGCTTGTTTTTTCACTTTTTAACTTAATGTACAGTTAGGTCATTAGGCCAGTAATCGGTATATATTTTGTTAGACTTTAATGTGTGCATTTTTGTGTATTATAATTTCTTTGAATCTCTAGCAGTTAGACAAATGCAATGGTGGAGGAAGTATTCAGATCTTTTACTTAAGTAAAAGTAGCCATACCTACCATACCTACATGTAGAAATACAAGTAAACTTAATAAATAAAGTAAACTTAAGTAAAAGTCCAAAACTGTTAACATCAAAAAAAGTAAAGTACTAAAAGTAAAGTACTTTCTATGCTGAATGGACAATTTTACAATAATATATATATTGCATTACAATTATTGATACATTAATGTGTTCATTACTTTAATGTTGCAGCTGGTAAAAGTGGAACAAATTTTAAATATTTTATATATTGCTCTGTGCCTTAACCTACAATAATAAATCATAATTTATTAGTTGATCTATATTTTGCATTAACAACATAAATCTGCAAAGTAACTGGTAACTAAAGCTGACAAATAACTGCAATGGAATAAAAAGTACAATGTTTGCCCCCAAAATGTAGTTTAGTATAGTAACATAAAATGGAAATACTAACGTAAAGTACAAGTGCCTCAAAATTGTTCTTAAGTACAGTACTCAAGTAAATGCATTTAGGTACTGTACACCACTGGTCAAATGAAACCATGTTTGGATGGGAAATGTCTCATTAGTGGAACTGCTAACAGCTCATAGACGTCTGAAATGTAGCAAGGCACCTCAGCTTTTAAAGTGGAAACAGATAACTTTCCTACTTGTGGGGGACAAGTAGCTTTTCCAAGTGGTACAGAATTAATGTTGGTGCTGCTGTCCCAAAGACAACTGGATTGTTTCCACTTTTCTCAGAGCCTAGCAACTACCAGGAACTCAGGTCACACTGCAATTTGTTTTCCACTGTTTGCCATTTTCACCACTGGGGATAATAACTGCAGTGACCTTACAGTGATACTCTCTGGTGACTGCTGACAGCTATAGAGAGAACAAGGTGGACAGCAGAATTTAGTGAAAGTGAAGCTTATAGGGAACCAATGTAAATGCTGATTTTGTCATTATTCTATAACCATTACAATGTACAGTCAACATTTACTTCATGATAATACCTTATAGCTAAAAACATCTATTCCCAGTTTAACATAGCTTTACAATACATCATGTCGCAAACATATCTATCAAGAACCTATTAATTACAACATGGAAGGCAAAACACATTGAGTTTATCACTCTTGTTTTTGGATTTCAGAGAGTTGTTTACGTTTGCAAGTATTTTTGGACTGTTTTACACTGTAGGAATAACTTATATGAATTTTCAAAATGGACATACTTTCCCTTTAAACCTGCCGATTCTAGTTCAAGGGAACGTGTGCTGCGAGACAGACTGTCCTAGAACACATTCAGACACAAGACCTTTAAGTGAGTCACTTCACAGCATTACTTAATAGAAAACAGAACACAGAATGCAAATGCAGTTCTTCAATATGACTGCAGCCTACACACACCGAGTGTGATAAACAATGTGATTATGGTGTATACACTTTCGTGGAAGTGAAAGTCTGACACTAATAATGCAGAGAATGAACAGTAACCCTTTTGCTACCGATGGTAAGATAAAGAGGACAAATCCAGGAAAAGGTAACTCAGAAAAGACAGATCGGCTGGATGTGGAGGAGTCAGAGACATGCCTGCACCGACAGATGCTCACAAACACTGTGTGCATGTCTTCTATTGATAAACACAGTGTGTATGTGGTGTGCAGTGGTTCAGCCCACGCTCAGCCCCACACAGCTCACTTTGTCCAGCTCTCATTCACTTACCTACCCGTTACTATAGAGACGTGGCGGAGAAGAATGCAGAAGGCAGGCTGGCAGACAGATATGCAGGAGACCTGGGCTGAATCTTAATAATAAAGAGAAGGCTCACAAAACTGCGCTGGGAGGCTGTTACATAACGCTGCTGCAGGATTCTGCCATGAAGTCATGCTGTAAATACTCTCGGAAAAAGGTCTTGCGAGAAAGCTATTTTGACCATTGTGACGTGTTGTTTTCCACTGGTTCCCTCAACTGTTTGACCTCAGAGGTCACGCAGGTGAATGTATAACAATTTAGGTCACATGGAAGTTAAACTACATGGATGTCATGCAACATTCAAAAACATATAAAGCAGATAAAGATTTTGATTTTCAAACTGAAGCTTATCTCATATTTTACGACGCCAGGAGAAACTGTTCAATCAAACGTCACGTTTTGCACCAATGTCATGTTAATATGTGAGTAGAGCCTATTAAAAATGAACCCTTCCCTTAAAAAGTCGACACACTGGTACACAAAAAATGTAAAACTGGAAGCTAGAATTCCATTCACATGCAACAATTTACAGTCAAAACAGACTTTAAAGAGCTTAGTTAAGAGCAGCATTAAAGCTTAGTGTGGCTACAGTTTCACCTTCATTGGTCATTTTGAAAAGAATTAATTGACCCTGTTCTTTATCATCACCAGACTGACATTAGATGGCAGTAGATGAATGAAATGGAAACCTGTCTGTCTCTTTCCTCTCTATCCCTCTTTGTGTTCTCATCCACCTCCCTTTGGTTCAGTTTTCTGTATGTTCTCTCTACCTTCGCTCCTGCCCCCTTTCTGTCATGGTTTTTGTGTTATTTTCTGTCCGCCTTTTGTTCATTTTTTCTCTGTAAATAGATACTGTATGTCCCTATAAGACAGACACAGATAGGGAGAGAGAGAGTCACAGACGGTTCTGAGACTGCAGCAGATTCTAACCAATCACATGAAGGAAGCCTCCAGCCCACGTGGCTTATTCATAAAAAAACAGGAGGAAACCCTTATCAATTCAGCTCCATTCTCTGATACTGCACATCAACAGTGTACCCCTACAGTAAAGACTGTTTTAAAATATTTCCTCAGGTTTGCATATTTTTAAAAAACCACTATTAATAATAATGCGTGTGATAGTTTGAGACCAGACTGATGCATGCAGATTCCTCCTGACATATTTTTGTAATTCACCTCCTTATTGTTTGGTGTCTGTGTTCCCATTTCAGTATGTGGCCCCATTTAGAATACCCAGGACATGCACACCAAAAATATCCTTTATATGTGTCAGCTTACTCTACTGCGCTCAGGCTGCAGCACAGGTATATCAACTGTAAGATATTCTAGGATGAAATGTAGCAGGTCATATAGATACACTGTATAACTTACATTTGCTTATATACCTATAAACCTATCAGGATATGAAACATCCAAAAAATTCTATCTTTGTGTCCGTATTTCTAAAAAATGTTTAAATATAAGAATACCTCCGTTTTTTTTGTTTTTTTTTGAGTTATTGTTTCATGGCAACCTATGGAGTCTCTTGAGCTTCAGTCCTATGGTAGACTATGGTATCATCCCAGTAAACATATTCGTCATGGACTTATTTCTATTTCTATTGCATAACTGTGTCTCAAGTGTTCCCTGCAAATCAACGGATTAGTGGGTGGTGTGAGTGGATAAGAGGCTTTCAAGATTCAAGAGAGATTCAAGATACAAACGTGGATTACTCGCAGTGTACATGTAGTGAACTATGTGTGATTAGACGGGTAGTTAAAATACATTCATATTTGCATAGTGATACAAGTTGCTTTTGCCATTTTTTGTGTAATTTACTACTGAAACTATGAACAACTGGGCCAAAAAATTGGGCCATAAAAGGGAATGAATGTCTTATGTCTTATTTTACCATTGCTCCTCTACTGTAATTTAAGCCCCTTTGACCACTATTAGTCATAGGTATTCCATCCATCCACTGGTTTTCATCTGCTTAACTGGGGTTGGGTCATGGGGGCAGCAGGCTGAGCAAAGTGCTCCAGACATCCCTCTCCCCAGCAACGCTTTCCAGCTCCTCCTGGGGGATTTCAACGCTTTTCCAGGCCAGATGAGATATATAATCCTCTGGCATGTTCTGGGTCTCCTACCAGTCATAAATATAGATTATTGCTATTTATTAACAAGAGATCAGAGATCAATTGAGTAATTCTGCTTGGTGCAATATCCCCACCTGAACAGTTTCTGAAGCTAGGTGTCTGACTGATGGAACCAAAGCTGACATTCCTTGCACTCTCTCATGAATGGTTATTATTTTTGGTTTATGTATGACTTCTGAACAAGTTGCACTTTTTTTAAAAACTCAGTTGAGTGGCATTATTTGCCTGCATGTGACTTTTTGTATTATATTTTGTTACAATTCCGTCACATGACATTATCAATTTAAGCTTCTTCCTGTTCTTCTTCTTCTTCTTCTTCTTCTTCTTCTTCTTTTAACAAAGTAGTTTGAACTACTTTTTCTAAGTAGTTTTAGTTAACCAAACAACATTTTCCCCTCAGGTAGCTTTTCTGTACTTCAACCTCTTCTAGTGTGATGTAATTGGCAGCCTGCAGAGCTATGTTGTCAGAGTAGCTCCCCAACACTGGCCACAAGTATTAAGTAAGTATATTGAGATATATATGGTAATAGTGCATTATCAACAAAACAATGCGAGAGAGGTGAGATCCTACAGAAGTCTGGATTTATTTCATCATGGTCACCATATTAAACAATTACTGAACTGACCTTTTATTAACATGTAGAGAGAGTGAATGCAACTGTGGTGCAACCACAGACAACACACACATCTAAGTATCACTTTCCATATCTGACATATAGGGGAAAAAAAGAACTGTACAAAATATATAATTCACAGATGATCTTCGTATAGAGTGAGACTTGGTGAACTGCAAACTTAATGGCAAACACTCCAGTGCCTGGCAGGAAACACTGGCACACGACCATTATGTTATACCACTGTGCAAAACATCAAGGGTTTGTTCACAGCTGTGCAAAAATAGCAGCATTGTACTCCACTTCCCAAGCAATGGGTTCACAACACAACATCACAATGGTTACTTAGAAGTATAACACTGAATAATAACTGTCAAGGTTGTCCTATTAGCTTGGTTTTCAGAGTTGGAGTCAAATCACTTGTAGCTTATAGAAACGGCAATGAATTGTGCAAATGATAGTCATTTAATAATGAGACTTTCACATTCAGTATTTACATTATGAAATATAAACATCCTTCCTGAATTGACTACACTGAAAGTGAACTGAATCCAGCAAACCAAGGCCCACATTTACAGAGCAGGGCAGGAATACCACTTGACCATTACGCCACGCTCTATTTGTTTCTGTTATGCTTGAACTACATTGTATACAGTCACATTCAAAAAACAGGCAGATAAAAATAAAACAAACAGCAAATCTAAACTGTGGGATATTTACATGTAAACCATGTAGTTTCAGGCCAAGAGTAGCTTCATAGTTGGCACATATGAGATTTAAAAACCAAATCTCTTGAAAAACTGTACATTCCATTCAGTCTTAGTTATGTTGGCATCTGCAATGTATTGGACAGCAATACACAACAGAGGCCCTGGGCTGATCATCTTGCTGTGTGGCCACCTACGGACCCATTTAGTGCAGTTTATCACATTCCTGGGTGAAGATAGTCTCTTCTCTATTTATACATTCTTATCTCCTACGCTCATATTCAACCTGATCCAACTGCTCATGTACAGGTACAATACAAAACAGGTTTAATTCAAAGTGGTGGTTTATATGAAAGAAATCAGTGGTGTTGAAGCTGAAAACAGGTATGAAGATAGCCATACACAGCAAGTTTTTCTCTGTCACCCATAGAGCAATATCTACAGTTAAGAACATGCTCCTGTTATCTGTTGCATGTCTAACAGCTTACCTATCAGCTGGTGGGGAATCTAAAAAAGCACAATATACTGTACACCTCTACTTACAAGGCTTAGGCTTATGTGCTGAAAGTGTACCAGGCTGATTCTGGTCCTCCTTAAGCCACGCATGGCTCTGTTGTGGCGAGGTGACTGTAAATAACAGGGAGCAGGGGTAGAAATGGCTGCACAGGTCAGCACCTCGGACAGCTCCGCCTCTCGACTTTCTTACAAACACAGATCTATTCTGGTCCCTGGAACCTGCGCCTCACTGCGATATCCACTCACTTACCCGGAAAGTAGGCTAATCATGAATGAAACGGGGATTTGAGCGTCACTTATAGGGTGTGAGATCTCTACCACGGAATCAACCCCCACGTCACTCAAGGGGGACAAGACAAAAGAGGACAATATTATCATTGGCATGCATTTATGAAATCTCCTACACTGTAGCCTAAACACCATACCGAAGTTGTGTAACATCATTAGAGAGAGAGATATTCAGCCCAGACGTGAGAAGCCTTCAACGATGGCCTTTTACATTCAAAACCACCTCTGTGTGATTCTGCAAAACACATTCATCTTCTTAAAAAAACAAACACCAGTGTCTTGTTTGTCTGTCAGCGGTCCAGGTTTGTCTCGCTTGTGTCTCGTTGGTTTTTGAGGTCCTGGAAGACCTCGGTGAAAAAGTGCGGGTCTGCATTCAGCTGCAGCATTTTGGCACTCAGCCTGTTGATGATCCGGAGCGACGTCTCCCAGAACACGTCCTTGTTCGCTTCGATCATGAACGGCTTGAGCGGGTAGGAGATCTCGTTGCCCATGTAGGAGTAGGCGAGGTAGAGGCAAGTCTGAAAGGTGCCCTGCAGCTCGGCCGGGCTGCTGATGCTGTCCTCTATCGTGTCCTCGCACAGCAGGTACACGAACACCACGTTAGCCGGCGTGATGAAGCCCTGGTCCTGCCAGCCCTGGAGCAATAGAGTCCGATCGATGTTGCGGAACCAGAGGATCACCTCTCCGCTGTTCAGCTCCTTCAGTTTAAAACACCTGCGGCACATGAAGTCCCCCAAACAGCGCAGCAGCTCCCCGGTGGAAGCTTGAATAACTATCCGCCTGGGTGACACCAGAGACAGGCTGCTGGGCTGCTTCTGGACCGTGGAAAGCCTCCCGTTTTGGACGACAGCATCGTTGTTCTGCGTGGGCACCGTGGGCACCGGGACCGGGATCGGCGCTTTGGGTTTCTTCTCCTCGGTCTGGTGCGTCTTCCTGATGTTTTCGCTGTTGAGCTGCGCCACCTGGCTGGATGGGAGCTCGCGGGCGGGCATCGGGTTCGGGGTCACTTTTTTGGCACTCTTCTTGGCCGAATTGGCCACCAGCTTCTTCCAGGACAGAGAGACGAACATCGAGTGCCGCTTGAGGCTCTTGTCGTTTTTGAGCCCATCTCCTGCGACCTCAGAGTCCATAATCGATGCCTTCTTGCTCGCCGGGGATATAGACAGGACGGTACCCATGTCTGCAAAGGAGAGAGCCGCGGTGCTATGGATGCTGCTGCAACTTCAACGCAGTCTTCTGCAGGGTGAGAGGCGGATGGAGAACAGTCACGACAACGATCGAAACTCCATTTACACGTTTATTTGCTCCGTGTGATTGCTGCTGGGATGGGAGGCAGGGTGCGAGGATGCTGCTGTTGTTTTTGTCAGAGTCAACTTGTATTCCAACAGATGCTCTGTCCGCTCCTCAGCAGGGACACGCTGCGACACAATCCTATGGCTGAAGCATAAACGAAGATTAGTAGCCACTGCGTTAAGTCATTGGTTTAAACGAACCAGCAAGTGCAGCCTGTGACTGACAGCCGAGCCAGCCAATGAGAGAGCCAATCAATGATCCAATCACTCAGGGTGTTGTTTTTAGCTCGAGCTGCCTTTGATAGCCTATATGCAGTTAAGACGCACTATTCTGGTCACACTAGTCCGGGTTGGAAAATCAGTGCTGTCTATAAATCAGTGCCTTTTTACTGCAATCTTGTCAGCAGTCAGAAAAGTAGGTCCATACACTGAGAAGCAAATGGTGAATGATGTGGTGTATAGGCCTATTCACAAGCATTAACATCACATTATCAACCTTAAAGGGATAGTTATTATTTTTTTGAAGTGGAGTTGTATGTGGCACTTATCCATAGACAGTATAAGATGTCAGTCTTCACACCCCCAGTTTGAAGAAGCAGGCTGGAACCCAGAAGCTAAGCAATCTACTGCTATGGATGGGTCAGCAATAAAACTTCCCATTTAAAACATCAATACCAGTATATTGACAGTATTTTCACTGCTTTACCTTAATGTCAAGACAGTGATTTCCAATTGGAAAATGAAGCCAATATATCCCTCTCTTCAAAGCCAGACTCCATTGACAAAAACAGTGATTTAATGTTGTTGATCACAGGAGCTGCTGGCCTGCCACTGCCTCCATCTGTGAGTTTGTTTGTGATGTTGTGTAACTCTGGTGTTTTAAAGATTTAATTCGGATTCACCAAAGTCACACAATAACACAAACTAACTATCTGATCAAAGCAGCAGTAAACCAGCAGCTCCTGTGTTCAGTGAGCTAAAAGTACTGTTTTTCTCAGTGGAGTCTGGTGGCTTTGACGAGAACATAGATGGGTAACTAAAGCCATTAGAGGCTTCCCCATTGAAACAGGCTGTCTGATGGAAAGTTTAAGTGGTGGAAGTACTCTTGATAAAGTGTACACTTAAACTTATTTTTGATTCTTTTAGGTGGTACTTTTTTTTAAGTTGGCTAAAATACATTTTGTTGTTGACCCCTCCACAGTTAGCTTCTGCGTCGGACTCCAGCCTGCTTCTCCAAACTGGGTGCGTGCTGACTGACATCTACTGTATGTTATACACTGATTATGGATAAATACCCAATACAACCCCACTTTAAAAAATCCGAACCATCCCTTTAAGTTGGTATCCCCATGGGTGGATTATAAGACAGTGGGCCCCTGGGCACAGATATGCAAAAGGCCCTACCACCTTTCTTACACAGGAGCAAGACACACAGACGTAATAGTTGTTTAGCCTCTTCGTGTTGTCACGCATCTGTCTGTAATTTTGTATTTGTTTGTCGTAAACTTGTGAGAGGTCCTTGTGTGTCTCATTGTGGTAGTTTTGTGTCTCTTTGTTGTTGTTTTCTCCCTTTTCTGGTTATTTTGTGTCTTTCTGCACTTCTTTTACATCTTTTTGTGGTCATTTTGAGTATCTTCCTGGTCAGTATGTATTCATTTGAGTGACATATTGCAGATGTAGGCTAGGAGGGCCCTTACACTTTTGGTTCCTGGGTCTGAACCTGATAGGCCCTAGTACCACTGGCCAGTGTGCTCCCAATAAAGACATGTTGATTAGTCACAATTATGTTAAAATCACAGTCATCCTGCTGACATTTCACATATTTTCACACATCAAAATCAAGCTCATAAGCAGAAAACAATATTTCTAACTTTATGCAGTATTAAGGTTTTTTGCTGCCTTTTTACCTTTGGGTATCGCTAACCAATATGGTGGCCCTTGATCAAACTAAATTGCTCCATCACCGATTTTGTTCACATAGTGATTTGTCTCTAAAACGTGTTGGTGCAATAGTGTAATGGTGTCAAACAAGGCTTACTAAACTAGTTTTAACTTATTTGAAATCACACAAACATTATTTCCCCCTTAGGTTCACATAAGAATGTTCTCTGTAGAGATGCTGGAAAGAAATCTGCACAGTGTTTGTGCCAGCTCTGGGCAAACTAAACTTGAAATTTGAACTATGCATAGTACGCTTGATGCCAGGCTCTGAGATCATTTTCCAGAGAAGAAACATCATCACTGGCACTTACTTTACTTGAAATAATGGAATGACCACTTGCTTGCTGCAGCAGTGATTCAGTGTTGTCCTCACTTTTAATCCCACACCCAGTGACTGTAGCGTTGCACGTATGTCTTAGGAAACTCAATGGGAGATCCAATTACCCTAAGCAGAACTGGCACCCCTCCACTAAGTTACATGACTGCTGCCTGATCTTTCCATTCAGCTTGAAGTGGAAACAGATACAAATAGCACTGCAAGTCTGTGGGATCATCAGAATGGGCTTTGCCATTCCACTTAATTGTGAAGGATTATGTGATAAATACCTGTTAATACTTGTATGCTAATGACATTCCGCTAACTTGTTCTATATCGCACTTCATTGAAATTCCAATTATATTATGTATGGAAATATTGAATCTGCATTTGCTTACATTTTGAGATATCCTATTGCTGTAACAGTCAATTTATTAGCTGAATTCCACCTGGGATGCATGTTTTAGATATATGGAAAGACATTAGAGAGATAGCTATTCGTAGCTTTTCTTTTCTGTCTTATTTTTTTCTCCCAATCCCACTAGTGGTTTCTACGGTTTGACTGAACTCCTGTCATCCTCCACTTGTATCTGATGTCTTGTCAGATTAGACAGTGGATAGTGAGAAACTGTATTTCCCAAGGGATGCAGTGCAGTTGATAAGAGTGTGAATTTATTGAATTCAGCACAGTACAACTAACATATAGGCGATGTGAAATAAGTTTATTGTAATGTAAAAGAGGTAGGAGCAGATAGTCTATTACATCTGTTAGGCATTGTTTTTGCTCTACTTTTCAAGTAACACAAACTAAAAACAAATCAAATAATTTGCATATTTCTCAATTTTCCATACACTCATCATTGCCATCATCATCACAAGTCATCACTTTTACCACAACAAACACCCTCAGCATAATCTAATTATCATCAACACCCTCTTAATCCCAATGATGATTAATTTAATACAGTCCTGACAATCACCATCTACAAGATGTCAGAAACACCTGTTAAAATACTCAACTAATGCCACTGTAACAAGATTAAAGACCCGGAGTAGGAAGGTAATTTAACCCAAACTTTGCAAATTAAGATGAAAGACAATCATGTTCCAAAAGTGTAAAGTGCTGCTCATTTCACACGAACTCGTTTGATCATGCAAACGTTTGATCCAACACAACATAAATCAGATGGTGATCAAAAGGAAGTCTTTCATCACAAATCAAACGAAATGCAACAGGATGTTAAAGAGGAATAATTTCAGTGTATTAGACATGACGCATTAAGCTTTCCTGGCTCCATTATATATCAGTGTTTACTGTAGGTATCAGGGGAAAAAGAAAAGAATCATAAGGTTGGGGATGAGGGAGTGAGAGACAGGGAGCACTTGGTAGAGTCATTGGAAGTTAGATGGGAATGGTTTGCTTTCTGTGTCAGAGTTTTATTCTTCCTTTAAAAACAAACAAAAAAATGTGATTATGGAGGCTTTCACATACATTTCAACATATACTATTGTGTCAGTTAAATAATTAAATTAAATATATGTTTTGAATACAAAATGAATGGATGCCAAATACATAGAATGTACAGTCTAACCTGGAAGATTAAGCTGTAAACACTGACTCATTATCACCTATAAGAGCAAATGTCTTAACAAACAATTGCCCATTTACTCATTCAGCAGACATAGTGCAACTTTAGCATTTAATTGGAGTTTTGTTTTTGACCAACTGAGTAATTTAAGTCCAATATTTACTCTCCTTTTAGCTCTGGTTTTGGTTCCCACCAACTCCTAAGAGAGATATCTGGTTCTTAAGCTGTTAAATGCTTCATTGTGTTCATCAGCTTGTGGTTTTGCTGTTTGGTGCTGGGCAGATTCAGTAATGTATAATGGGCTTATCAGAGCTTTCTGATGTCTGCTTTGATTGGAACAAGTATACTAATGACAGCAAAGTTTGTGGGTCAGAATAATGAACGATCCAAAATAGGATTGATGGGAGCTGCGGAGTTGGGGAACAAATCACATGCTAGACATATGATCCATGATTTATGTTAAAAAAAGAAAAGAAAAAGAAAAACTAACTAAAGTGCTACTAAATTAATATTAAAACATGTTAGCATAATATTTTCTCTCAGTATTTTTTATCATCAAAAGTGGCCATGTATTTTGTCATGTAAGAAAAAGGGCACAATACACAATGTATGTTCATCTAATGCTGCAAGTATTTGTTGCTAGATGATTGATTGCCTGATAAAGATCTAGAGCAAATTCATAGGGGAAAAATGTGATTCAATGCAAAGTTACTGAAAATGCAGTTTATTTTAGCTCTAACCTTATTGACAAAATATTTATGATATAGCACCCTTCCCAGCTCACCGTTTTAAAAAATTAACACAGTTCACATCTGATTTGAGTTTCTACCAGTTCTCTCCAAAGTAAGCTGTAGAAATTATGGGATTTTGGGGACACTGTTGGGCATTACAACAAAATCGGCCATGTATCATAGAACATAATGATCCAATAAGCAATAAGTGTGTGAAAGTTACAACTGTAAATGTGGGGTATTTACAGAGGAGAACCTGTATATTGTGAACATATAAGCGCACCCTGGGGTGGAATTAAACTTTTTTTAAAACTAATTGTGCAAGACAGTTACATTGCTTTAGGGAAGTTCAATTATGTCAAATATTTGAACTGCTTTTTGACACATTTTTGCTCAAGATACAGAGGAGGAATGAGAGTAGACATGTAAGAGAGGTAAGAGGTGAAAGGCTCATGTGCAGTAATAGAAAAGTCAGAGGCTGGGAGAGGAGGACAGAAGCACTTGGGTTTAAAAATAACCTGTGCAAGGGAAGACACAACAAGCAGGATGGAGGCAAGAGTGGAACATAGACAGACATGTAGACTGATAGATGGACAGCACTATTAATCCTGTTGGGAATGGGACTTTGTGATGTTGTAGCAGCCATGCGACATAAATCTCGCACCAACTGAACTAAGGACATTCAAAGAAAATCTAACATACAAACAAAACATGATACAAACTTAAAGAAATGAAGAATCACCTACAATAAATACAATGCAACAACAACACTATCTCCACCAAGGTGTTGTTGTTTTCTGGTCCAGATGTTCACTCAGATTATTCATGTCAGGATGGAGAGATCACCTGATGTGTAAGTCAGGCAGACATACAGAACACCAAGTGCTGTCAACACATCCAAAATATATGAATTTAGTCATTTCTGTACTTCATGAATTTCACCCTGATGTTAAAAGGAACATAAACAACTTCTGAAAAACTCACTGTCTGCACTGTAAATCTCAGGACATTTGGTCAGTCAGAATATAAACTGCATATTTTAAAGTTATCAGTTGCAACACTTGCCTTGTTTTCATCTTCTCCTCTCTAACCCACTGCGCCATCCTTATACTTTTCCATCCTCATGTGTGTCTAATCTGGGTTGATTTATTCATATTCCATCAGTATCAAACTCAACATCTTTGCTCACATAGACTTGGTTATCAAAGTCTTCTGCTGACCGAGCTGACAGGGAAAAAAAAGCAAAACATCATCAAAAATTTCAGCTGCTGTGTGCATATTCTGTATTATGTAAGGATGTACTTACAGGGAGAACGTTCAGAAAGTTCTGTCTCTCCATTTCCTGTGGCAAGTTTGCCTCCTGGTGGTGTTTGAGTGCAAGTGTAGCAACTGCAACAACTTCTATGGTCTTCTGTATTAGCCATATTCAATTCTCCAGGCGTTTTTTTACCTGATCTGGTCACAATACATTCATTCTTAATCACTGCACTCGCTGTCAGTGTGTCACAAAATGTTGTGGCTCCTAACTGACTTTGAAATCTTCATTCAAGTTGTCTGTCTTGTTATCTAGTTATGTAAAGACCTTTTGGACCAAAGGGTGTTATTATAGTTTATTCAGGGCACTAGGGTACCCATAATACCAGATTGATAGGCTTAAGAAATTTCGTTTCATATTTTTTTGAAGCTTCCATTTTGGATCCTCAAAAACAGTTAGAAATTAAAGTGATGCAAAGGTCCCATTTATTAATTTATCCATTTATTTTACTTTCCGAAAAACAAATGCCACATCTGTTAAGAAGGCAACACTTTTTGTCCACCACACTTGCACTCTAAGTGTTTGTGAAAGCTGTAGAAGGTGTAAAGGACCTCAATATTTTCAAAGGTGGTTGATGAATGTTTGATTAAAACATTTTTCTTTGAATGCATTCAGTACTTGCAGTCAAATTAAAGCCTGTAAAGCAGACTATTTCAGAAGTACTGGAAGCAGAGACATGTCTTTTCAAACAGCCAACAATTCTGAAACACTCCCCAAACATGGACTGTATGCTCCTAATCTTGAAGTTTGGGATGGACATGCCACAAGTTGACCACTGGAGGGCAGTCACATCCAGCTACACATCAACCCAGAATGTGAGTGGAAATATTTGTCAGGCTTGTTGATGACATTTCCTGTCAGCAGGAGTCTTCACCACCTCATCCTAACATTTAATTAGTTCTAGTGAAACTGTGGGATGACATATCAGGCAGAGTGACTGAGGAGAGGGGGAGTGAAGGTTTCTGAGACCTCTGACTAATATTAGCTTTAGTGACAGAATTCTCCCGTCAACTAGCTCGGGGTGTGCCAGCAGGACAGTGGGAGTGAACGGGGAAAAGATACAGCTTTAAATCCTTGGTGGTTTTATTGTTGTGAACATGGTTGTGATATACAACAAAGACACGCCCATGAAAAATAGTGAAGTGGTAATGGTAACATTTAATGAACATCAAAGCTATATGCTAATTAACATAATAACAGTTGCAAAAAATTGTGAGGATGTTAAGAGAAAAAGAACTCAGAACACAACACAAGTTTCAACACAAACTTCACCGACAAGGGGCACATGGTGAAATTAACCAACAGAAGTTTTTGTTCACATACCTATAACATTGTAAGAGTAAAATATATTCCTATTGCATAAGAAGCATAACTGTCAATTCATCCATAGTGCTATTTCAGTAATGAAACCCCTTAACAAGATGAATACAATAGCCTTTTACTGTAATTTATATATTGAGAGGATGTTTACAGCCCTGTAAGCATATTGCATATAAGCAAAGCATACATATAGTTTCACAAATATAAATGATAATTGATAAGAAAAGCTTGATTACTTCAGTTGACACACATCAACCCTCATCTTCTTATGAAAGATGGCTGAAATCAAAAGTTTTTGTTTTAAAAAGCTCTAAGTTGAATACATAATAAACAATCTTTCATGACTGTTTTGGTCTGCATTTAGAAGAGAATCTGCCTCTGTGTGTGTGTGTGTGTGTGTGTGTGTGTGTGTGTGTGCTATGCAGATCAAACGGCTCTAAAGGGATTGGGTGTCGTGTCTTATCACAGACGTGTCTGTCAAGGCCGGTGGGAGGGATTAGCATGGCTGACACAGGCAGGTGGAGACAAAATGCAATCGAGAGAGGGGCAGAGTGAGAGAGGGGCAGGTGGGATCATACAAACTGAGACACACAGAGACAGAAAGACAGAGACACACACACACACACACACACACACACCCACACACACCCACACACACACACACACTCATACACACAAACAGGTGGGCCACTGTGAAATGTCACAGACTTGGAAAAGAGCTGCCTCTCCTCCCCTCTTCTGCAGCTGCATGGCCATGGAGTTGCTCATATTTTTTGCGCGCACACACACACGCGCACACACACACACGCACACACACACACACACCATTACCAGATATTCACATTTTTCACATCCATGACAAAGCAACATTGTTAACACCACTGAATGGAGCAGTTCATATATCAAGAAGAGTCGTCCGCTCATTGAGAAATATGCAAATTTACAGTTGCGTCAAGCTGCTTACACTAAAATACACTTAGAATTGAGAAGATACATTTGTGCATGTTTACTTCCCCCCTGTGATGCTGGGTTGTATGACTGTGATTCAAATCTGCTGCCATTAAAAAATGTCACAGAATTGACAGAAGCACAGTGATGGAGAGTAACTACATTGACTGCAGTACTGTAGTTGGGTACAAATGTTAATAATGGGTTTTTGTACCTGAGTACGGAAGCCAAGAACGGTTGTACTTGTAATTTTTTGTTTGGTTGTTTTAATGCTGTTGTCTTGAGATCACAAGATCGTTTTGTTTTCCTAAGATGACAAAGCTTGTTTTTTCTTGATAATGGGTTAACTGATGTCAATACTTGGGAAAACTAAAGGCAGACTTCTTGAGATAATGACATAATTTATCGCAAGATAACAACTTGTTACCTCAAAATCATGGGATAATTATGGAGAACTCCAAAATGGGTGTCTGGTTCATTTGATTAGTTGCAGTCAGGCTAATCTTCTCCTTAAATAATCTGAATGTTTTCTCTAGAAAGACGAAGTGTAATTCCGCCTATGTTAGATGTTGATTGAAGTACAGTCGGATGCCTTGATTAATAATGGCTACTCCTTGATCTGACATGTTCAGCTTAAATCAGTTACTACACTTGTCAAGGCCCTATCTCTGCATGCTGGCACTTCTGGTCTCTGATAAACATCAAAAGTAGCCAAATTAGTGGATATGACCTTTCTGTGATTATTTCGTTATCTTGAGATAACAAAATAAAACAACCTTTTCTTGTCTCGCGATAACAGGTTGATTATCTCGTTATCTCAAGACAACAAAATGATTGACTCGTAGTCTCAAGATAACACCATTAAAATAATAATAATCACAAGCACAGCAGTTCTTGGCTACCATACCTGAGAACTACTATTCTCTGCAACTTTATGCTTCTCCTCCACTATGCTAACAGGGCATTACTGCAACTTCAACTCCACTACTGTCATCAGCTATAGTTGCAAGTTACTTTGCAGATTTAATAGATGAAACATATGATGATCTCACAAAAATATAACATGAATATATAGTACAGCAATATTACATGCTACATAGATGCTTCATTTTTTTTTCTCTTATATATGTTTTCATTTTTACGTAGTTAAATTGAAGACATATCCCAATTTCAGATATCTGTCCTTTAGTGCACAACTGGATATATTAACAAGTAGTCAGTTAAAACAAATGATGGCCACCAGCTTTGAAGCAGGAGATGACAAAGCTAATGTGGCCACCCTGTTCAGGCACATGTAACATGTAACAACACAAAAGCAGCATCTGGTGTTAAACAACCCCACCTGCTGCTTCCTATTGAATCCTGTAACAAAAGACATAAACAGCGATATCAAAACAAGGCTTTAATGCAGCACCAATTCAATCAGACACAACCAGCTGATCAAAGGCTACGATCTTCCTCTCTCTCTCTCTCTCTCTCTCTCTCTCTCTCTCTCTCTCTCTCACACACACACACACACACACACACATGCAGTTATGGGTGGATGTAGGTTTGTCCTCTCACACAAAACCAGCCTGCAGTTCTGTCCTGTACTGTTGTGGCTCACTGCTATAATTAGAACAAGGGGATGATAAGCATTCAGACGCTTTGATGCTCTTATCTGGTGCAGCCAAAAGGCGGATGGGGACGAGCACAGACATAGTCTCCATCTCCCGCTCATGCACAAACATGGACACACACACACACACACACACACAATCAAACAGACCTGCTCATCTGGATGTAATTTCAAAATACAACAATATTTACTGTACAGTGTTTCGCTGGCAATGAAGTCTTTAATGATCGTTTGAGCTAATATTACAATAACATCACATACTAGTAGGATTGTATAATAAAATAGGTTTGTTTCTGGTACCAATACACAATGTTCTTATTAGTGCACAACAGGAGTTCCCATTTACTGAGACATTTTTAAGTGTTTTTCAATCAGAGAGACTGTTCCCGAAATATCACAGAATTAAGCCCAAGGCCAGCCCGAGGCAATTGAATGTCCTGTTCTGTTCCTTGGACAAAATACAGCATGTGAGAGTTGCTTCATGGTGATTATGTATTATAACAAACTCTGACAGACACTCTAGTGGTTCCATCTCGACAAACCCATGTTGTGGCAAACCCACAGTACTTTAAATTCAAGGTGAGATCCAAAGTTTCCAAAGCTGTGCAACTCTCAAGGTGAATTGATGGAAAATGTGTTTTAACTTATGTACAATTGTAAGGTGCCAAATGAGACACATTAAATGCCACAAATACTGTCATACAAGGTAGAAAAAAGAACAGTTTTGATGGAAACCCATTTAGTGGACATTCACGTTAGCCCTAGAGTTCATGAAGTGCAGATGTTCTGATCCATGCAGCTGGGATGACATTACTCTTCATACCCACCAGGCTGCGCCCTTGTCCGGATGTTAAGCAATATGTTCTTTTTTTTTAGCAGGATAATCAGCCTTGTGAGTGTGTGTATTAATATTTGTGGTGCGTGTTTGTATGTGTGCGTGTGCGCACCTGTGCACTTAAGTGTCTGCATGTACATACATAGGTGGGGTTGATCCTCTGTGCCAAGTCCTCACTAGACAAAACCCACACTTCATGAAAGTGCCTAAGATAGTACCATGACAGACACACATCCACACTCCCTTTCTGTTGCCCACTCACACATACACATACACACTCCCTTTGTTGCCCGCTCACGCACACACTCTCTTTTTGCTCATCATCAACCCCTGCCTTTGTTGGCACGCTGTCTAGTCCCACCAGCCCCTCTTTGTTCTTCCAAAATAAACCCTCTCCTCCCCTTCCCCTCTCATCCTCTCGTCTCTGTCTGGCAGACCATGTCACACTTAGTTCTCCAGACAAAGACGACACAAAAGATTATTTTACTGAAAAGAATGATTGAAAATAACAACAACTACAAGTGGTACAATCTTTTAATTGTCTTCACAGAAGCAGTCTAAATTCCAATATTTCTGGCGGGGATCCCCTCCCATTGATTTAGACATGTTTAAATATATATGTTAGTTTTTCTAGTATGATCCATCCACAATGCTGTATAGTGAATTGCAATGGTGCATTATTTTTTGCCACCAAGCTATCAGAGCTTTGAATACTCTCCAATTGCTACCCACCATCTCCCCTCCAACACCATGGGATGATACATATGCAAACAAATGCACCAGCACTTTAAATCTGCATTACCAATTATCTTCACTACTTTGCACATATAAATGCATCAACACTTTGTCACATGGGTTTATTTTTTTAAATATGTTTTAAATGTGTCTTATATTTCACCCTCATCTGTGGAGAATGGTATTTTGCTCCCATATATACATTTTGAGATGATGCCACACACCTTGCCTCAAAAAGTGGTCAGTCTTCATCCATGCTGTATTTATGCTTTAGGTAATTTCGTCCTAAAACAAGATGAACCCTTTCCACTCATACCCTCATTTCCCTCTAGCTAAAGACAGTATAGCTGCTAAGGTTCACACGCAGGTTCAGATCCAATCTGTCTCACAGTTGGGAGGGACTGCAGTGCTGTTTACACAGTCGGGAGATTCCTGCTCCATAGGACCAGAGTGTCGAGGCTTTGATGCTCAATAGGAGCTACTGAAAGAGAGCAGGAGGAGGACGGAGAGAGCTGGGGTTGGAAAGAGACAGAGATTGAAGTGATGATGACCTTCTTAGAGTAACCCTGGATTGCTCCTCTTGGAAGGTTCACAAAATATGGGTAACAGATGTTTTATGTTTTTGTCTGTGGGCTTATCATGCCCACAGGGCAGAGGCACTGTGATCTGACCTGCTTTCTGTGAATTTATAATCTCAAAATAAAACGGTGGGTTCTGCATTATATTTATTTGAGTAAATCCCATTCACTTGGATTTTATTGTACTTCAAACAGTCATTAAGAGCTCACCACCACACAAAGTAAAACGTCTGCAAATTGCAGGTGCGAGTCCAGCTCACAAATTTAAAAAAAAAAAAAAATCACTAGCTCTTCCGTTGTACACTGTCAAAGAAAATACTCTTTAGTAATATTCATTCTAATGGCAACAAAACACGACTGCCCTGTGAGCTGCAATGCAAATAGACCCTTTTCAGCCCCCCTCTAGCCTCTGGCTGTTGTATTTTCTCTGAGCCAGAGATCAGGGAGAGCTCCATAGTTCTGCGGCTGCTGGCCAGCTGGCTGATACATTTCTATCAACTGGTGGCTATCTAACTCCCCCCCCCCCCCCCCCCCCCACATCCTCCTCCTCCTTTTTCTCTCTCCATCCCACCATCACATCAGCACAGAAAACACACTTTAATAAGTAGCGGAAGAATGAAGAATGAAGAGTAATTACTCAAGTAAAGTGCAAATACTTGAGAATTGTGAGTACAGTGCTTCAGTAAATGCATTTTTCTCACCACAACACAGCGGAGGTTTGTCACAAGATTTGGTTTTCATATAGGTTTTGTACATGTGAGGAAGACCCTTAAATGCCACACATTATTTTGTAAAAACAGACTGTTTTTCTGTCCAAAAGTCAAATATTATTCTTGTCTTAGCCAACAGCAGAGGGCAGCATTGCATCCCACATTTCCCTCTTTCCTCCGTCTTTGTGTCTTTCTCTTTCTCCCGCTCTTAATGCTGGAACACATGACATCAACCCCTACATTCTCCCATGTGAATTACCAGAGTCCTCACCCAGGGGTAAGGAGTCATCCAAGGAAAACAAACCAAAGCAACCAAAAGGCCCTATTACTGGAATGTGGGTTTGTTACACCCACAGTGATCTACCATCTCTTCAGCAGGTGCTGAAAATATGTGGAGGACAGTTTTCATTAGTTTGATTGTATTCATAAAATCTTTGATGTAGCTTTATGTGTGTTTTTTTAAATTGGTTTTCAGCACAAATATAAACCTGGGAAGGAAAAAGTAAACACTAGTATCTCAGCTCATAAAGCTGCTGTGTGGTAGTATTTGGCCTACTTAAAAGTCCCTTTTCAAGGCACTAACTGGCTGCAAGCTCCTGATATACAGCTCTGTGGATGGCCCTGACCCATGACCCCTTCTGTGTAGCAGGCGTACAAACAAGTCGTTAACACCAGCATTCATTTTAACATTAATAGTTACTCATATCAGATATCAAAGACATCTGACACAAGCTACGTTCACCAAACTACAGCCGGAAATCATGTGCTCCAATCACGCTTGATTTGTTGTTTTTGTGCAGTAGCATCGCATATCACACAGTAGGCAGCAACACGGCCTAGCTTAGCAGACAGATCATATGGCTACTGCTAATGTGGATCCTGTTATTGCAAGGGCACCCAGAGGAGCATTTTAGCCCCACAGCGGGCCTCCCTCGCTGGGCTGCTATCGTCCCACATCAGCCCCAGGCTTCTTGATGTGGTTTGGGAGGACATGACGGGGCCGAGCGGGGCCCAAAGTGATCAGTCGCACAGTAACATCTGAAACCCATTTCCCCACAATTAAAGAGAGAGAGAAACTATCAGGACCAAACATCGCCCCGTTTCCACGGCATCGAGTCAAACATTTGCATGTGTGTGTGTGAGCTGTAGCCTACCTCCCCGCCACAATCACTCACAGACACACTCACACACTTCTTTCCCACCCTAAACAGTGACAGAGCATTTCCAAATGTGTTTACTTACAAATAAAACCGCTTGCCACCAAAAAATGAGAAGACTGATACAGACAGACAAACAACTAACAGATGGTGTCCGGCTATTTTTTATTTTTTTCATTTTCACCTGTGTCACTAGCGCCACAGACAAAGTGTTGGCACCGCAGGGATAAAACACAAGACCTAACTCAGAAAATGCAAGTTAAATGGTGCCCTCTCTGAGATTCCTCTCTGCCATGTGTGTGTGAGTGTGTCCGTGTGTACATTAGCAGGCTATGCGTGTTGAGCTGCTCCGTCTGGATGCTCATCGGACATCAAACACAATAAAGCAGCGAGTGGAAGGGAGCTGATTGCTATCTCCAAATGTAATCAAACCAATTCAACCCACTAAAACACAGGCACATACTCTCTCTTTGCTCTCCCTCACACACATGCACACACACATCCTCTCCTACTCCAAACCCAGAGTAAAGGCCACACTCTTCCACTCCTTCCTCAGTGCCTCCTCCCTGGTTCAGATCATTGGTCATGATGTGCTCGCCATGTCCTTGGCCCAGGATGTACGGCACAGTCACCGAGTGCTGCTCTTTGCTGTGGTATCAGTGGTCGGCCATTTTACAAACATCCTCCAAGAGAACCTGTCAGTGAAGTTCCTATCCAGTCGAGCCAAGAGCTGCAGCTTCCCATGACCCTCAGCTTTCATGGGTTGGGTTGACCTACAGTGAACCCAAAGATGACCTTTGGGAACAAGTCGAGGTTTTTTTGATCAGCTTGTCTGTTATGAATGAGGCATGAATATGATAATATCAGACCATGTAAAAGGCTACTTATCATGCTTCTTGCATTTTTTGGGTTATGTTTCCCTGTGTTCTCTGATCAACTTTGGCTCAGCGGCCCTCCATAATGACCTTGGGTCTCTGTGTGTGTGGGTAAGAGAGATGGATAGAGGAAGGGAGTGACAGAAGGAGAAGGAGGTTGTGCGAGACAGAGATGAGCAGTGGGATAACTACTTGATCAGTGAAATGCGGATGATACCTGACACCAAGTATAGACTAAAATGTCATTTTCTGGTGAGAGAAAAGCTGCCAAAGATCATTTTTGGTTCATGGACCTTGGACCTTGGATGTTATAGGTTTGGTTGTCAGTCTCAGGTTTTTTTGTGAGCTTGCCCTTTATAAAAATATCTGTGAGAACATCTGTGAGAACTTCAGACCTTGTCAGATCTTCTTCATCTCTCTGATTATGTTTGAATTAGAATGTTTAGTAAGTATGACTGACCTTGCTGTGTGCCTGCTTGAGTATGTGTGTGTCTGTGCATGCATGTTCTTGGACTAGTGATATTTTGTTGGCTCTCATGCAGTAGTAGACTATTTTAGACAGAACAATCTGTTAAAGCATACAGCAGCAATCCAACCAGTAAAATGTGAGGAGGTTAAGAGGGCAGAAAAAAAGAGGCCCTGACACACCAAGCTGATGGTCCACCATTGGTCAATGTTGGGTCATCACTGAGTGCTTGTTACCCTACCCTTGTTTTTGTGGTGTGGGCCAATTGGTGCCATTGACAATAGTCAGCCCTTGTCGACTGTTTTTTGGTCATTTCAGGATGACGCATTGTCGTTGGACCCAGCAAAGCCAGTCAGTGAGAGAAATGACTCTGACTGGCAGTTCAGCTCAATGCGCATGAAGAGAAATGGAAGTGAAAAAAGCAAACAAACAACTAAAGTCAAGAGGAAGTGAGATCAAGAAACATGTTATAAATGCTAAGATTATGTTTTTGGCCATTGAGCTCCTAAGTAGTCACGGTTGGTTTCCGTTTATGAATGACAAATACAGACTACCGCCGCCTGCTGCTATGGAATTATTTCCTCTCATACAGGCACAGAACTCATGTGTAAGTTGGCCATTGGCTGTTGTCTCTGCATTGTTTTCAATGGTTAAGACATAGACGATCCAACAGTTAGCCTTCAACACCATTAGTTCTTTGATGTCCTTTTGGTGTGTCTGGGCTGAAAGAATTACAAGGAGAAAATGAAGAAAGAGACACAGAGATAAAGCCAGAGGGAGACAGAGACAAACCAGGGATGAAGAAGCAGAGACAAGTTAGAGAGCACTGAGATAAAACCGAGAGTGAGAGAGAAGACACAGACTGAGAGACAAGAGTCAAACAGGAGACAGAGCCAAATCATCATTGTTTGATTCCTTGCTAAGACAAGCATGCTCTAAGTATCCAGGAGCGAGCGGTACTTTTACTGGCCTACTCTGAAAACACCATCACAGGGAGAGGCATTCCTTAACCTTTCACCTTTTGTAACTTGGCAACAACCAGCTATCATCTCCCATTGCCAAATTGTGGCTGGGGAAAATCAAAGCTCGGAAGACAGAGAATCCAAACTAATCTGTTACAAGTTTGGATTATGAGGTCTGCTTGAACCGCTCAATGTATACAGGTTAGACATTTTGAGATAATTAAGATATGCTACACCAACAATACTGCATAACAGATTCAGTGACACACCCACACATGTGTGCTCCTGCAAACGTATTCATACATGTGCAGACAGTATGCTCAACCAAATACAAATAGTCCCAAAACACATGTTGAGTAAATACATCACCTTCAGTATCACCAACGAGTCCAAAGACCATTGATCATTTGCTAAACACACTTATTCACTTTCTGGCTGAGACCTAGATAAAAATATTGATACCACTCTAGTGTCTGTGTGTTACAATAGGAAGCTATAGGCAGCTGACAGTTATCTTAGCTTTGTACAAAGACTTGAGACAACAGCTAG
This sequence comes from Epinephelus lanceolatus, assembly GCF_041903045.1. Lineage (NCBI taxonomy): Eukaryota > Metazoa > Chordata > Actinopteri > Perciformes > Serranidae > Epinephelus > Epinephelus lanceolatus. The sequence goes on from NC_135747.1 coordinate 14,014,400, forward strand.
ATTGGCTCTGTCTGACAAAATCTGCCTACCAGCACCTCTGAATCTAACTAATGAACACATGTATCACTTGAGTGAGACTCACGCACTTTTCACATACTCTCACAAAAGCTTTCTCATGAAAAGCAAATTTACCGATAACATCTGCCCGGGCTCTCTATGCATGGACAGACAAGACAGAGCAGCAGGGCACAAGAGCAGCACCATAAAACTCTGCAGTCAAGAGAGCCATCATTTGCAAAAATCTGGTCAAGCAAATTGCCGCTTGGATTTTGATGCACATCCATTCATGCTGCTACAATACCAGTACTTGGAGCAGCCAAAAAGGACGAAGACAGACTTGCATTTTAGAAATAATTTCACATTTTATATACCAAATAATGTATAAATGTATATATATCCCACAAAAAAGTTTCCATAAGAGGTTTCCTAAGAACTCCAATGGATTTCAGCTCAGAATGTTCCTGTCTATGACTATATTAAATTTGTATTATTTTCACTGTATATTACTGTACAGGGAAAGTCAGCTCAAATGATGTTGTAACACACTAAATGTCCTCACTTTTTAACTTATAAATTAATAAATACATGTTTTTCTTCTGGGGTTTGCAGAATTTTTCAATGGATTCATGCTCACAATGATACATTGACCATGTCAAATTTAATGTTATTTTACACGTTGGGAGAAAATTAAAGGTAAAGTCAGCTCAGTTTACATTCATATCATCCAGGATGTCCTCATATTTGAACTGACATAATAAGTAAATAAATAAAAAATTCTATATAAATTTGCTAATTTCAGGATGGCATTGACTATGACCATGTAAAAGTTATTTGACTATCTCAGTTCAAACTCAGTTGAAAAGTTGGCAGCCTTGACCAAACCGAGTGTACGTTTTCTTTTGTACAAAGGCAGCCTAGCTGTTTACAGTCTATATGCTAATCTAAGCTAACCAGGGCTGGCTGTAGCTTACATCTGTAATACAGACATGGTTGTTGTATTGATCTTCTCATCTAAAAAATAGCGTAGACTATTTCCAAAAGTGCAGTACTTCAGTATTATGTTATAAAATACTGACAACAAAAAATAATTTAGCTTGTATTAGTGAGTCAAGTACAGTGGTAGTAAAATGCATAAATGGATACTCTGTTTTAGATTTAGATTGCGTGTTCATACATTGTCGTGTTGTTTTTGATTAGTCCTAGATCAGATACTTGCAGAAGGTATAGATGAATTTTCTTCAAGCGTGGTGTTCCACCTTTGGTATTAACCTTTGCAGTGGGCCCCTTTTGAAAAGTCATATGAAACAGATTTACCTGGTCAGAGCGGAGAACTTCCGAGAGAGGAACAGAAAGAACGAGACAGAGCAGTAAAGAGGGAAGAGGGAGGGCGAGAGAAAGAGAAAGGGTGAGAGAAGATCCTCTGAGGGCAGCAGCTCTGGTTTCATCCAACCACTGATGCTGACTGGCAGCCATGTCAAAAGCTAAGAAGTCAAACGATGCTGATTTGCAAGTTCATCTTGAGGGCACGTCAAAGTAAAGCTTATTAAACATGGTTTCAGAGGGCCAGGAATGTGCAAACACACTAATTCGCGTACACAAACCCACGTACAGAGGCACACACACACGCACACACATTAGGGCATACATGATTTGTAAAATTTAGAATATATATGTTTTTACTCGTGCTTGTGATATAAGTGTGTATAGACGCACACACGCTGCACATTGTCATAACATCTTGACTGTCAGTATTTAATGAGCTGTAAAAACTTTCAGGGTTATTACCCACACATACTGAAGAATGGATTAAATATAATTACTGCTAAGACATCTTCATCTGGAGATTATCTCTGTGATGTACAGTAAAAAAAAAAAAAAAAAAAAAAAGTCAGGCTTCGTTTTTTTGTTAGGACACTGGGCTTGTAGGTTACTGATCATAACACATGAAGGATAACCACACGTCTTCATTTTTTTCTGTATGTGCAGTCTTATATGACCATTACAGCTTAAATCTGCAATGTTTCAGTTGGCGCCGTCTTTCCTTTGTAAGTTGAGGATTTTCTTTAACAGCTGAATGAATACTGTGGTCAGTAACCATAAAAAGCAAGACATTCTCTATCTTCCGCAAAATTGTTTTCTGCTTTGCACTCTGTAAATATCCATATTCAGACACCAACAAAACAAAAGGCTAAATGTTTGGCTGCTGGGTCTTGACCGAAACCACCATCACAAACCACTTATCAAATGGAATAATTGGATGATTGAATTTGGCTGTTTTGTCTGGGGGCCCACACATGCACATGCATAACCGCCAAGGAAACAGGAACGTTTGAATGTTTGAATGTGACAGTTTAATTAAATGTTTCTTTTTTAACTAATGGTTGAACTTCAAAGTTCAAAAGACCAACTGACTTTAATCATACTTGATCAATGCCTAACGGGGCCCAGGGCACATCTTGTTTTATTTAATGCCTCAATTTAGCTGCTAACTTTTCTCATCAGCTCATTTTATTGTAGTATGGCTGCATAAGACAAAACACTCATTCCTTGTTTCCCTTGAAACTATTTAAAGTGACATTTTAGCTTTGGCATCCTCAGCATAGTGATTTACTTGGGTTATTAAATACAGATTGACACTTTCTTTGTAGAGTTTCCTTTACTAGGTGGCAGGCTTTGGCACACAGCAGGGGTGTCCCTTGGTACCATCCATCTTTTCTTCATGAACAACACAGGGGCTCAGGGTCAGCAGGGGCTGATGAGGTAAAAATAAGCTCTTTGTGCAGTTCATGATTTAAGATATAAAAATAAATAAAAGGCTGGAATTGTTAAAAAATGAAAGAACATCTTTATTCTTTATGGTACTGTCTATCGTGATTTTGGGAAATATACATTTTCAGGGTTTATTTTGAAGGTCTCAAAATGTCTTCTAAGTACTGAGGGGTCACTCGGAGTACAGATTTGTCAGATGATTTATTGCCACTGTAATACTGGTGTGTTCAATGGCCTCAACAACAACATAGCCTCGATAAATTTTGTGCTACGGAAATTATGTCTTGAAAATATGGTAGCAACAAAATACATTGTAAATATGTTTCCCTTTTTGCACAGTGTTTTGCACCAGCTTCATTACTCTATTCTAAATTCTGTAATACATACAATACATACAGCTGTATGCACATATATCTGTTTTTATTACAAGTGTATTTGTTCTATACTTTTTTTTTCATTCAAGTACTGTAAGATATGTCTATTGGACTTATACAGGAGAACACACACATATACACACACACACACACACACACACACACATAAGGATGGAAAGGTATAATAATAGAATAAATCATCAACCCAGGTATTTGTTCTTAGGACACGCTGTGTCATGCTGAGATAGTTTTTCACCATGACTTTAATGTGAATTTCTTGGGCCTCAGCATTGCTGCCACGGCAACGAGGCATGTTCGTGATGAAGGGAACAGAATGGGGGAAATGGGAAGGGGAGGGAAAAAGGACTTTGTCTAGCACCAAACATGGTTCATTCCATTTTCCAGTGGCATTAAATGTACATCAACTCAATTGTGGAGTGTGTGGAGACCACATGCCCGTAACATTCAGCTATTTTTCATGAAGCCATAAAAATGCTCCATTGTTTTTTACAACATTGCACTCTATTTTATGTTCATTTTCCCTCTGGTGGGATGTATAACACTGACATTACATCACTTACTGAGACAGCCAGTTCTGGCATCAACAGTGTCTTAAGCTAAAACATACAGATTTTGTGTAATCACAGTTTCACTGCTGCCACACTGGTGTTACACCCCAGGCTGCCAAGACATCATGCTTTAATTCTGCTAAACTGTTCAGGATTCTATGGTTGTGCTCCATGATCTTTCAGATCTGCAGCCCCCTTATACACTTTTACAAATTCCCACCAATTCAGAGTGGGAATATTGCCTTGTTATGTCACCTTGCTGTTCTGTGTATAAGGTATGACTTCTGAAAGGGGGTACAGAGGGAGGTAGTAACATTGCCAAATCATTGTCTGAATAAACAGGACAGCCTGCAGGACAGGATCATGGGTGGTATGGATGTGATGTGTGCATGACCCACCACAGGAGATTTAAAAAGGAGCTGTTAGCAGTTAGCGGTTAATTAAGAAGAAGAACAGTGAATGTAAATGTCCGCAAATTTGGAAAGCAATGAGATTTAGGAACTCCTTACCCTCCGAGCAAAAGATGAGATCAACTGCCATATAATAGGGATGGTTATTGACACATTAATGCCATTGTTGTTGTTTAGAAAGCACTGCAGACACATATGCTTTATGTCACACTAGAGGCCGATGCTGGTGTGTTACATGCCACATCTGTCATGCCTCTTTTGATTCCACAAAGCTGCAATGAACTACACACTGGGGCTGACTGATGCCACCATTGTTTGGTTCTCTGTAAAAATGCAAAGGAGGCATAAAGAAGGGACTTTGTATCGATCCTACAGCAGGATCTCTGTGTAAAAAGGGATTTTGATGATCACTGAGGTCACCCAACACTGGGTGATTAGTCCTTGGATTGAGTGAATCTTGCCTGGGCATGTCTTGGCCTGCCCCAGTCAGGAACACTGAGCTGTAATGCTCCTGAATGACCTGTAGAGGGAGCAGTTCCCTATGCTCTTTCACTGTCTCCCCCACCACAGCTGGCTCTAACACCTGCTCTCCAGATGTCTTCTTCCGCAAGAGGAGAAAATGAGCTCGACTTTCAAACTTTTTTTTTCAGTCAAGACCCCCCCACCCCCCCACCCACCCTTACTATCCTTAAAAAAATCTCACAGGGGCAACCTTCTTTGTGAACTCTCCTCACCTTTCTCTTCTCACCTCTCTCCCTCTGTCTCCCTTTGCCCTTCTTTTCCATGCCACAACTGTTTACACAAGTCTTTATTATACCCAAGCTGCTGGAAGCTGAAGGTGAAGTGAAGAAAGTGCAACATCACCTGGTGACAGAATACAAGAGACACAAGTGAACCTCATCACATAACTCCATTACACCACTCCCTCCCATATGCCTTCTCCACGCTCAATATATCCCCCTTAAACCAACAATGATGAGGCATTTGTTTTTAATACCTCTTTTATACACTTCAGCACCTAAGTGCACCACGGCTAAATTAGTATATTTTTCTTTGGGAAGGAAGAAAAGGAGGGAGTTGCCACACGCAAATGTTTTATGAGTCACATAATGATTCAGAGAGAAAATTAGTCTTAACTTGAACAATGGATAAAGTGCTACATATGGGTTTCTGTCAAGCTGGCGAAAGGTAACTATGAAAATTTAACAGCAGTCAGCGAGGTGTCCTGTGATTCCAGCTTGTTGGAGTGTAAATCTTTCCACCTCACTGCAATTATCCTGTGTGTTTGTTGTAAATCTGCGCGCATATGGCCCTGCCTTTGAAGAATCAGCTACTAATCCTGTAACCCTGTCAGCGAAAGAGAAGGAGGGAAAAGAGAGGAGCAAGGCAACAGATACCTACACAAGGAGCAAGAGAGTACGTGCTTGTGGCTGATGATGGAAAACTCTGTAATTCTGTTAAACACTTTCAGAAAAATGCATTCTCATGTTTTAACAGTTGGGAGGCATAACAGGAAGAAATAAATAAAAGTGAGCAACTGAGAGTGGCTCACCAGATGTTGATGCCTCAATGTGTTTCTGTTTTGGTTGTATTTTTGGATTTCAACAGATTCTTGAGTATTAAACACAAATAATGGAGTGCAACTTTATATTGATTTTTTTTATTTACATCACCACAAAATGGCACGTAAATAAAGGATAGCAGAAATGGCCAAAGGGGAAGGCCAGGTCTTTAATATTTG